>NW_025758857.1:0-4920 GCF_021184085.1 Oncorhynchus gorbuscha | reverse complement strand
CGGACAGTCTACAGATCAATTCTGACCTTGATTTAATTCCCTCATAATTCCGGACAGTCTACAGATCAATTCTGACTCTTGATTTAATTCCCTCATAATTCCGGACAGTCTACAGATCAATTCTGACCTTGATTTAATTCCCTCATATTCGGACAGTCTACAGATCAATTCTGACCTTGATTTAATTCCCTCATAATTCCCGGACAGTCTACAGATCAATTCTGACCTTGATTTAATTCCCTCATAATTCCGGACAGTCTACAGATCAATTCTGACCTTGATTTAATTCCCTCATAATTCCGGACAGTCTACAGATCAATTCTGACCTTGATTTAATTCCCTCATAATTCCGGACAGTCTACAGATCAATTCTGACCTTGATTTAATTCCCTCATAATTCCGGACAGTCTACAGATCAATTCTGACCTTGATTTAGTTCCCTCATAATTCCGGACAGTCTACAGATCAATTCTGACCTTGATTTAATTCCCTCATAATTCCGGACAGTCTACAGATCAATTCTGACCTTGATTTAATTCCCTCATAATTGCGGACAGTCTACAGATCAATTCTGACCTTGATTTAATTCCCTCATAATTGCGGACAGTCTACAGATCAATTCTGACCTTGATTTAATTCCCTCATAATTCCGGACAGTCTACAGATCAATTCTGACCTTGATTTAATTCCCTCATAATTCCGGACAGTCTACAGATCAATTCTGACCTTGATTTAATTCCTCATAATTCGGACAGTCTACAGATCAATTCTGACCTTGATTTAATTCCCTCATAATTCCGGACAGTCTACAGATCAATTCTGACCTTGATTTAATTCCCTCATAATTCCGGACAGTCTACAGATCAATTCTGACCTTGATTTAATTCCCTCATAATTCCGGACAGTCTACAGATCAATTCTGACCTTGATTTAATTCCCTCATAATTCCGGACAGTCTACAGGTCAATTCTGACCTTGATATAATTCCCTCATAATTCGGACAGTCTGGTGACCTCTGACCTTAGTTTAGTTCCCTCATGAGTCTACGGACAGTTGATTTAATTCTCATAATTCGGACAGTCTACAGATCAATTCTGACCTTGATTTAATTCCCTCATAATCCCGGACAGTCTACAGATAATTCTGACCTTGATTTAATTCCCTCAAAATTCTGGACAGTCTACAGACAATTCTGACCTTGATTTAATTCCTCATAATCCGGACAGTCTACAGATCAATTCTGACCTTGATTTAATTCCCCATAATTCGGGACAGTCTACAGACTGACCTTGACCTTGATTTAATTCCCTCATAATTCGGGACAGTCTACAGATCAATTCTGATTCTCTTGATTTAATTCCCCATAGTTCCGGACAGTCTACAGATCAATTCTGGACCTTGATTTAACACCTCCCCACTCCGGACAGTCTACAGATCAATTCTGACCTTGATTTAATTCCCTCATAATTCCGGACAGTCTACAGATCAATTCTGACCTTGATTTAATTCCCTCATAATTCCGGACAGTCTACAGATCAATTCTGACCTTGATTTAATTCCCTCATAATTCCGGACAGTCTACAGATCAATTCTGACCTTGATTTAATTCCCTCATAATTCCGGACAGTCTACAGATCAATTCTGACCTTGATTTAATTCCCTCATAATTCCGGACAGTCTACAGATCAATTCTGACCTTGATTTAATTCCCTCATAATTCCGGACGGAGTCTACAGATCAATTCTGACCTTGATTTAATTCACACCATAATTCCGGACAGTCTACAGATCAATTCTGACCTTGATTTAATTCCCTCATAATCGGACAGTCTACAGATCAATTCTGACCTTGATTTAATTCCTCATAATTCCGGACAGTCTACAGTCAATTCTGACCTTGATTTAATTCCCTCATAATTCGGACAGTCTACAGATCAATTCTGACCTTGATTTAATTCCCTCATAATTCCGGACAGTCTACAGATCAATTCTGACCTTGATTTAATTCCCTCATAATTCCGGACAGTCTACAGATCAATTCTGACCTTGATTTAATTCCCTCATAATTCCGGACAGTCTACAGATCAATTCTGACCTTGATTTAATTCCCTCATAATTCCGGACAGTCTACAGATCAATTCTGACCTTGATTTAATTCCCTCATAATTCCGGACAGTCTACAGATCAATTCTGACCTTGATTTAATTCCCTCATAATTCCGGACAGTCTACAGATCAATTCTGACCTTGATTTAATTCCCTCATAATTCCGGACAGTCTACAGATCAATTCTGACCTTGATTTAATTCCCTCATAATTCCGGACAGTCTACAGATCAATTCTGACCTTGATTTAATTCCCTCATAATTGCGGACAGTCTACAGATCAATTCTGACCTTGATTTAATTCCCTCATAATTCCGGACAGTCTACAGATCAATTCTGACCTTGATTTAATTCCCTCATAATTCCGGACAGTCTACAGATCAATTCTGACCTTGATTTAATTCCCTCATAATTCCGGACAGTCTACAGATCAATTCTGACCTTGATTTAATTCCCTCATAATTCCGGACAGTCTACAGATCAATTCTGACCTTGATTTAATTCCCTCATAATTCCGGACAGTCTACAGATCAATTCTGACCTTGATTTAATTCCCTCATAATTCCGGACAGTCTACAGATCAATTCTGACCTTGATTTAATTCCCTCATAATTCCGGACAGTCTACAGATCAATTCTGACCTTGATTTAATTCCCTCATAATTCCGGACAGTCTACAGATCAATTCTGACCTTGATTTAATTCCCTCATAATTCCGGACAGTCTACAGATCAATTCTGACCTTGATTTAATTCCCTCATAATTCCGGACAGTCTACAGATCAATTCTGACCTTGATTTAATTCCCTCATAATTCCGGACAGTCTACAGATCAATTCTGACCTTGATTTAATTCCCTCATAATTCCGGACAGTCTACAGATCAATTCTGACCTTGATTTAATTCCCTCATAATTCCGGACAGTCTACAGATCAATTCTGACCTTGATTTAATTCCCTCATAATTCCGGACAGTCTACAGATCAATTCTGACCTTGATTTAATTCCCTCATAATTCCGGACAGTCTACAGATCAATTCTGACCTTGATTTAATTCCCTCATAATTCCGGACAGTCTACAGATCAATTCTGACCTTGATTTAATTCCCTCATAATTCCGGACAGTCTACAGATCAATTCTGACCTTGATTTAATTCCCTCATAATTCCGGACAGTCTACAGATCAATTCTGACCTTGATTTAATTCCCTCATAATTCCGGACAGTCTACAGATCAATTCTGACCTTGATTTAGTTCCCTCATAATTCCGGACAGTCTACAGATCAATTCTGACCTTGATTTAATTCCCTCATAATTCCGGACAGTCTACAGATCAATTCTGACCTTGATTTAATTCCCTCATAATTGCGGACAGTCTACAGATCAATTCTGACCTTGATTTAATTCCCTCATAATTCCGGACAGTCTACAGATCAATTCTGACCTTGATTTAATTCCCTCATAATTCCGGACAGTCTACAGATCAATTCTGACCTTGATTTAATTCCCTCATAATTCCGGACAGTCTACAGATCAATTCTGACCTTGATTTAATTCCCTCATAATTCCGGACAGTCTACAGATCAATTCTGACCTTGATTTAATTCCCTCATAATTCCGGACAGTCTACAGATCAATTCTGACCTTGATTTAATTCCCTCATAATTCCGGACAGTCTACAGATCAATTCTGACCTTGATTTAATTCCCTCATAATTCCGGACAGTCTACAGATCAATTCTGACCTTGATTTAATTCCCTCATAATTCCGGACAGTCTACAGATCAATTCTGACCTTGATTTAATTCCCTCATAATTCCGGACAGTCTACAGATCAATTCTGACCTTGATTTAATTCCCTCATAATTCCGGACAGTCTACAGATCAATTCTGACCTTGATTTAATTCCCTCATAATTCCGGACAGTCTACAGATCAATTCTGACCTTGATTTAATTCCCTCATAATTCCGGACAGTCTACAGATCAATTCTGACCTTGATTTAATTCCCTCATAATTCCGGACAGTCTACAGATCAATTCTGACCTTGATTTAATTCCCTCATAATTCCGGACAGTCTACAGATCAATTCTGACCTTGATTTAATTCCCTCATAATTCCGGACAGTCTACAGATCAATTCTGACCTTGATTTAATTCCCTCATAATTCCGGACAGTCTACAGATCAATTCTGACCTTGATTTAATTCCCTCATAATTCCGGACAGTCTACAGATCAATTCTGACCTTGATTTAATTCCCTCATAATTCCGGACAGTCTACAGATCAATTCTGACCTTGATTTAGTTCCCTCATAATTCCGGACAGTCTACAGATCAATTCTGACCTTGATTTAATTCCCTCATAATTCCGGACAGTCTACAAGATCAATTCTGACCTTGATTTAATTCCCTCATAATTCCGGACAGTCTACAGATCAATTCTGACCTTGATTTAATTCCCTCATAATTCCGGACAGTCTACAGATCAATTCTGACCTTGATTTAATTCCCTCATAATTCCGGACAGTCTACAGATCAATTCTGACCTTGATTTAATTCCCTCATAATTCCGGACAGTCTACAGATCAATTCTGACCTTGATTTAATTCCCTCATAATTCCGGACAGTCTACAGATCAATTCTGACCTTGATTTAATTCCCTCATAATTCCGGACAGTCTACAGATCAATTCTGACCTTGATATAATTCCCTCATAATTCCGGACAGTCTACAGGTCAATTCTGACAACTAGATTTAATTCCCTAATAATTCCGGACAGTCTACAGATCAATTCTGACTCTGATTTAATTCCCTCATAATT
>NW_025758856.1:0-4921 GCF_021184085.1 Oncorhynchus gorbuscha | reverse complement strand
CAGCGCTTCCAGTCTGACGATAAGGTTCATCCTTGCGCTTATTTTTCTCATCGCCTGTCGCCATCTGAGCGCAACTATGATGTGGGTAACCGTGAACTGCTCGCCATCCGCTTAGCCCTAGGCGAATGGCTTACAGTGGTTGGAGGGGGCGACTGGCTCCTTTGTCGTTTGGACAGACCATAAGAACCTTGAGTACATCCGTTCTGCCAAACGACTTAATGCCCGTCAAGCTCGTTGGGCGTTGTTTTTCGCTCGCTTTCGAGTTTGTGATTTCTTACCGTCCGGGTAGCAAGAACACCAAGCCTGATGCCTTATCCCGTCTGTTTAGTTCTTCTGTGGCTTCTACTGATCCCGAGGGGATTCTTCCTTATGGGCGTGTTGTCGGGTTAACAGTCTGGGGGAATTGAAAGACAGGTTAAGCAAGCACTCACGCACACTGCGTCTTGCGCTGTCCTAGTAACCTCCTTTCGGCTCCTGTTTCCACTGTCTGGCTGTTCTTCAGTGGGCCTACCTCTGCCAAGCAGCTGGTCATCCTGGCAGGTTCGAGGCACTCTTGCGTCATTCGCCAGCGCTTTGGTGGCCCCTGCCGGTCGTCCCAGACCGCTCCCATTCCTTCGACCATGGTCTCACATCGCCTTAGACTTCATTACCGGTCTGCCTTTGTCTGCGGGGAAGACTGTGATTCTTACGGTTGTCGATAGGTTCTCTAAGGCGGCACATTTCATTCCCCTCGCTAAACTTCCTTCCGCTAAGGAGACGGCACAAATCATTATTGAGAATGTATTCAGAATTCATGGCCTCCGTTAGACGCCGTTTCAGACAGAGGCCCGCAATTCACGTCACAGTTTTGGAGGGAGTTCTGTCGTTTGATTGGTGCGTCCGTCAGTCTCTCTTCCGGGTTTCATCCCCAGTCTAACGGTCAAGCAGAGAGGGCCAATCAGACGATTGGTCGCATACTACGCAGCCTTTCTTTCAGAAACCCTGCGTCTTGGGCAGAACAGCTCCCCTGGGCAGAATACGCTCACAATTCGCTTCCTTCGTCTGCTACCGGGTTATCTCCGTTTCAGAGTAGTCTGGGTTACCAGCCTCCTCTGTTCTCATCCCAGCTTGCCGAGTCCAGCGTTCCTCCGCTCAAGCGTTTGTCCAACGTTGTGAGCGCACCTGGAGGAGGGTGAGGTCTGCACTTTGCCGTTACAGGGCACAGACTGTGAGAGCCGCCAATAAACGCAGGATTAAGAGTCCAAGGTATTGTTGCGGCCAGAGAGTGTGGCTTTCCACTCGCAACCTTCCTCTTACGACAGCTTCTCGTAAGTTGACTCCGCGGTTCATTGGTCCGTTCCGTGTCTCCCAGGTCGTCAATCCTGTCGCTGTGCGACTGCTTCTTCCGCGACATCTTCGTCGCGTCCATCCTGTCTTCCATGTCTCCTGTGTCAAGCCCTTTCTTCGCACCCCGTTCGTCTTCCCTCCCCTCCCGTCCTTGTCGAGAGCGCACCTATTTACAAGGTACATAAGATCATGGACATGCGTTCTCGGGACGGGGTCACCAATACTTAGTGGATTGGGAGGGTTACGGTCCTGAGGAGAGGAGTTGGGTTCCGTCTCGGGACGTGCTGGACCGTTCACTCATTGATGATTTCCTCCGTTGCCGCCAGGATTCCTCCTCGAGTGCGCCAGGAGGCGCTCGGTGAGTGGGGGGTACTGTCATGTTTTGTCATTTATTATCTTGTCTTGTCCCTGTGCTTCCCATTCTATTCGTTTCCCTCTGCTGGTCTTATTAGGTTCTTTCCCTCTTTCTATCCCTCTCTCTCCCCTCCCTCTCTCACTCTCTCGCTCTCTCTTCTCTCTATCGTTCCGTTCCTGCTCCCAGCTGTTCCTATTCCCCCTAATCAATCATTTAGTCTTCCCACACCTGTTCCCGATCCTTTCCCTTGATTGTGTATCGCCTGTCGTGTCGTGTTTTCCTCAGATGCTGCGTGGTGAGCAGGTGTCTGAGTCTGTCTGGTTCAAGTGCCTTCCCGAGGCAACCTGCTGTTCACCTGCTGTTCAAGATCGAGTCTCCAGTTTGTCCTCGTCATTTCGAGTGAAAGTTGTGTTTTTTGTTTGTATTTACTTTACTGGATTAAAGTCCTATTTCTTCCTTTGTGTTCCGCTCCTCCTGTCCTGTCGGTTCCCTTTCTGTCTAGAATTCACCGTGCTGTGATTGTGTATCGCCCTTGTCGTGTCGTGTATTTCCCTCAGATGCTGCGTGGTGAGCAGGTGTCTGAGTCTGTCTGGTTCGAGTGCCTTCCCCGAGGCAACCTGCTGTTCACCTGCTGTTCAAGATCGAGTCTCCAGTTTGTCCTCGTCATTTCGAGTGAAAGTTGTGTTTTTTGTTTGTATTTACTTTACTGGATTAAAGACTCTGTTTTCGCCAAGTCGCTTTTGGGTCCTCTTTCACCTGCATGACAGAAGGAACCGACCAAGGAATGGACCCAGCGACTTCAGACGCCGTTACACTGCCGTCGAGATCCAAGGAGCCATGCTCGGCAGACACGAGCAGGAATTGTCTGCTGCTCGCCATGCCGTGGAGAACCTGGCCGCTCAGGTTTCCGACCTCTCTGGACAGTTCCAGAGTCTACGTCTCGTGCCACCTGTTACTTCCTGGCCTGCCGAGCCTCCAGAACCTAGGGTTAATAACCCACCTTGCTACTCCGGGCAGCCCACTGAGTGCCGCTCCTTCTCACGCAGTGTGAGATTGTGTTCTCTCTCCAACCCAACACATACTCTAGAGAGAGAGCTCGGGTTGCTTACGCTCATTTCACTCCTTACTGGCCGGGCTCGAGAATGGGGCACAGCTATCTGGGAGGCAAGGGCTGATTGCTCTAACAAGTTCCAGAACTTTAAAGAGGAGATGATTCGGGTTTTTGACCGTTCAGTTTTTGGTAGGGAGGCTTCTAGGGCCCTGGCTTCCTTATGCCAAGGTGAACGGTCCATAACGGATTATTCTATTGAGTTTCGCACTCTTGCTGCCTCTAGTGAGTGGAACGAGCCGGCGCTGCTCGCTCGTTTTCTGGAGGGACTCCACGCAGTGGTTAAGGATGAGATTCTCTCCCGGGAGGTTCCTTCAGATGTGGACTCTTTGATTGCTCTCGCCATCCGCATAGAACGACGGGTAGATCTTCGTCACCGGGCTCGTGGAAGAGAGCTCGCATCAACGGTGTTTCCCTGCTCCGCATCGCAACCATCTCCCTCCTCTGGCTCAGAGTCTGAGCCCATGCAGCTGGGAGGGATTCGCATCTCGACTAAGGAGAGGGAACGGAGGATCACCAACCGCCTGTGCCTCTATTGCGGAGTTGCTGGACATTTTGTTAATTCATGTCCAGTAAAAGCCAGAGCTCATCTGTAAGCGGAGGGCTACAGGTGAGCGCAACTACTCAAGTCTCTCCATCAAAATCCTGTACTACTTTGTCGGTCCATCTACGCTGGACCGGTTCGGGTGCTACATGTAGTGCCTTGATAGACTCTGGGGCTGAGGGTTGTTTCATGGACGAAGCATGGGTTCGGAAACATGACATTCCTTTCAGAGAGTTAGAGAAGCCTACGCCCATGTTCGCCTTAGATGGTAGTCATCTTCCCAGTATCAGATTTGAGACACTACCTTTAACCCTCACAGTATCTGGTAACCACAGTGAGACTATTTCTTTTTGATTTTTCGTTCACCGTTTACACCTGTTGTTTTGGGTCATCCCTGGCTAGTATGTCATAATCCTTCTATTAATTGGTCTAGTAATTCTATCCTATCCTGGAACGTTTCTTGTCATGTGAAGTGTTTAATGTCTGCCATCCCTCCCGTTTCTTCTGTCCCTACTTCTCAGGAGGAACCTGGCGATTTGACAGGAGTGCCGGAGGAATATCATGATCTGCGCACGGTCTTCAGTCGGTCCCGAGCCAACTCCCTTCCTCCTCACCGGTCGTATGATTGTAGTATTGATCTCCTTCCGGGGACCACTCCTCCTCGGGGTAGACTATACTCTCTGTCGGCTCCCGAACGTAAGGCTCTCGAGGATTATTTGTCTGTGTCTCTTGACGCCGGTACCATAGTGCCTTCTTCCCTCCGGCCGGGGCGGGGTTCTTTTTGTTAAGAAGAAGGACGGTACTCTGCGCCCCTGCGTGGATTATCGAGGGCTGAATGACATAACGGTTAAGAATCGTTATCCGCTTCCCCTTATGTCATCAGCCTTCGAGATTCTGCAGGGAGCCAGGTGCTTTACTAAGTTGGACCTTCGTAACGCTTACCATCTCGTGCGCATCAGAGAGAGGGGACGAGTGGAAAACGGCGTTTAACACTCCGTTAGGGCATTTTGAGTACCGGGTTCTGCCGTTTGGTCTCGCCAATGCGCCAGCTGTTTTTCAGGCATTAGTTAATGATGTTCTGAGAGACATGCTGAACATCTTTTACTTTTGTCTATCTTGACGATATCCTGATTTTTTCTCCGTCACTGAGATTCATGTTCAGCATCGTTCGACGTGTTCTACAGCGCCTTTTAGAGAATTGTCTCTACGTAAAGTCTGAGAAGTGCTCTTTCTTACAGCCTCCTCCGTTACTTTTCTCGGTTCCGTTATTTCCGCTGAAGGCATTCAGATGGATTCCGCTAAGGTCCAAGCTGTCAGTGATTGGCCCGCTCCAAGGTCACGTGTCGAGTTGCAGCGCTTTTTTAGGTTTCGCTTAATTTCTATCGGGCGCTTCATTCGCATCTCGTCAAGTTGTTGCCCTTCACTGCTCTTCTGTCAAGATGTGTTTATGGTCCGGTTCCGCCCAGGGAGCTTTTGATCTTCTAAAAGAACGTTTACGTCCGCTTCCTATCCTCGTTACTCCTGACGTCACTAGACAATTCATTGTCGAGGTTGACGCTTCAGAGGTAGGCGTGGGAGCCATTCTATC
>NW_025758855.1:0-4921 GCF_021184085.1 Oncorhynchus gorbuscha | reverse complement strand
GTTCCTGCCCCGTCGGATCCTCATCTATAATTCACCGTGCTGTGTCTATGTTTTGCCCTGTCGTGTCGTGTTTCCCTCAGATGCTGCGTGGTGAGCAGTGTCTGAGTCTGCTAGGTTCAAGTGCCTTCCCGAGGCAACCTGCAGTTCTCGATCAAGTCTCCAGTCTGTTCTCGTCTTCCTGAGTAGTATTATGCTTTTTTTGTTTTGTAAAGTTTCTTACTGGATTAAAAACTCTGTTTTCGCCAAGTCGCTTTTTGGGTCCTCATTCACCTGCATAACAGAAGGATCCGACCAAGGAATGGACCCAGCGACTACAGAGGCTCGTAACACTGCCGTCGAGATCAAGGAGCCATGCTCGGCAGACACGAGCAGGAATTGTCTGCTGCTCGCCATGCCGTGGAGAACCTGGCCGCTCAGGTTTCCGACCTCTCTGGACAGTTCCAGAGTCTTCGTCTCGTGCCACCTGTTACTTCCTGGCCTGCCGAGCCTCCAGAACCTAGGGTTAATAACCCACCTTGCTACTCCGGGCAGCCCACTGAGTGCCGCTCCTTTCTCACCCAGTGTGAGATTGTGTTCTCTCTCAACCCAACACATACTCTAGAGAGAGCTCGGGTTGCTTACGTCATTTCACTCCTTACTGGCCGGGCCGAGTGGGGCACAGCTATCTGGGAGGCAAGGGCTGATTGTTCTAACAATTACCAGAACTTTAAAGAGGAGATGATTCGGGTTTTGACCGTTCAGTTTTTGGTGGGGAGGCTTCTAGGGCCCTGGCTTCCCTATGCCAAGGTGATCGATCCATAACGGATTACTCTATAGAGTTTCGTACTCTTGCTGCCTCTAGTGACTGGAACGAGCCGGCGCTGCTCGCTCGTTTTCTGGAGGGACTCCACACAGTGGTCAAAGATGAGATTCTCTCTCGGGAGGTTCCTTCCAGTGTGGACTCTTTGATTGCTCTCGCCATCCGCATAGAACGACGGGTAGATCTTCGTCACCAGGCTCGTGGAAGAGAGCTTCGCATCAACGGTGTTTCCCTGCTCCGCATCGCAACCATCTCCCTCCTCTGGCTCTGAGACTGAGCCCATGCAGCTGGGAGGGATTCGCATCTCGACTAAGGAGAGGGAACGGAGGATCACCAACCGCCTGTGCCTCTGTGCGGATTTGATGGACATTTTGTTAATTCATGTCCAGTAAGAGGCCAGAGCCCATCAGTAAGCGGAGGCTACTGGTGAGCGCTACTACTCAGGTCTCTTCATCTAGATCTTGTACTACTATGTCGGTCCATCTACGCTGGACCGGTTCGGGTGCTACATGCAGTGCCTTGATTGACTCTGGGGCTGAGGTTGTTTCATGGACGAAGCATGGGTTCGGAAACATAACATTCCTTTCAGACAGTTAGACAAGCCTACGCCCATGTTTGCCTTAGATGGTAGTCATCTTCCCAGTATCAGATTTGAGACACTACCTTTAACTCTCACAGTATCTGGTAACCACAGTGAGACTATTTCTTTTTGATTTTTCGTTCACCTTTCACACCTGTTGTTTTGGGTCATCCCTGGCTAGTATGTCATAATCCTTCTATTAATTGGTCTTGTAATTCTATCCTATCCTGGAACGTATCTTGTCATGTGAAGTGCTTAATGTCTGCCATCCCTCCCATTTCTTCTGTCCCCACTTCTCCAGGAGGAACCTGGCGATTTGACAGGAGTGCCGGAGGAATATCATGATCTGCGCACGGTCTTCAGTCGGTCCCAGGCCAACTCCCTTCCTCCTCACCGGTCGTATGATTGTAGTATTGATCTCCTTCCGGGGACCACTCCTCCTCGGGGTAGACTATACTCTCTGTCGGCTCCCGAACGTAAGGCTCTCGAGGATTATTTATCTGTGTCTCTTGACGCCGGTACCATAGTGCCTTCTTCCTCTCCGGCCGGGGCGGGGTTCTTTTGTTAAGATTACTAAGTTGGACCTTCGTAACGCTTACCATCTCGTGCGCATCAGAGGGGGCGGGTGGAAAACGGCGTTTAACACTCCGTTAAGGCATTTTGAGTACCGGGTTCTGCCGTTTGGTCCTGTAATCGCCCAGCTGTTTTCGAGCATTAGTTAATGATGTTCACGAGAGACATGCTGGAACATCTTTGTTTTTTGTCTATCTTGTGATATCCTGATTTTTTTCACCGTCACTGGTTCCATGTTTAGCACGTTCAGACGTGTTCTGCAGCGCCTTTTGAGAATTGTCTCGTAAAGGCTGAGAAGTGTTCTTTTCATGTCTCCTCCGTTACTTTTCTCGGTTCCGTTATTTCCGCTGAAGGCATTCAGATGGATTCCGCTAAGGTCAAGCTGTCAGTGATTGGCCCGTTCCAAGGTCACGTGTCGAGTTGCAGCGCTTTTTAGGTTTCGCTAATTTCTATCGGCGTTTCATTCGTAATTTCGGTCCAAGTTGCTGCCTCTCTCACAGCTCTTACTTCTGTCAAGACGTGTTTTAAGTGGTCCGGTTCCTTAGGGAGCTTTGATCTTCTAAGAGAACGTTTTACGTCCGCTCCTATCCTTACTCCTGGCGTCACTAGACAATTCATTGTCGGGTTGGCCTTCAGAAGAAGTGGCGTGGAGCCATTCTATCCCAGAAGCTTCCAGTCTGACGATAAGGTTCATCCTTGCGCTTATTTTTTTTCGCCTGTCGCCATCTGAGCGCAACTATGATGTGGGTAACCGTGAACTGCTCGCCATCCGCTTAGCCCCTGGGCGAATGGCGACAGTGGTTGGAGGGCGACCGTTCCTTTTGTCGTTTGGACAGACCATAAGAACCTTGAGTACATCCGTTCTGCCAAACGACTTAATGCCCGTCAAGCTCGTTGGGCGTTGTTTTTAAGCTCGTTTCGAGTTTGTGATTTCTTACCGTCCGGGTGCCAAGAACACCAAGCCTGATGCCTTATCCCGTCTGTTTAGTTCTTCTGGCTTCTACTGATCCCGAGGGATTCTTCCTTATGGGCGTGTTGTCGGGTTGACAGTCTGGGGAATTGAAAGACAGGTTAAGCAAGCACTCACGCACACTGTCGCCAGTGGCTGTCCCTAATGCTCCTCCTTTTCGTTCCTGTTTCCACTCGTCTGGCTGTTCTTCAGTGGGCTCACTCTGCCAAGTTAGCTGGTCATCCCGGTGTTCGAGGCACTCTCTTGCGTCTATTCGCCAGCGCTTTTTGGTGGCCGACTCAGGAGCGTGACCTGTAGCCGTTTCGTGGCTGCTTGTTCGGACTGCGCGAACTAAGTGGGTAACTCTCCTCCCTGCCGGTGGTCTCAGACCGCTCCCCATTCCTTCTCGACCATGGTCTCACATCGCCCTAGACTTCATTACCGGTCTGCCTTTGTCTGCGGGAAGACTGTGATTCTTACGGTTGTCGATAGGTTCTCTAAGGCGGCACATTTCATTCCCCTCGCTAAACTTCCTTCCGCTAAGGAGACGGCACAAATCATTATCGAGAATGTGTTCAGAATTCATGGCCTCCCGTTAGACGCCGTTTCAGACAGAGGCCGCAATTCACGTCTGATTTTGGAGGGAGTTCTGTCGTTTGATTGGTCGTCCGTCAGTCTCTTCCGGGTTTCATCCCCAGTCTAACGGTCAAGCAGAAGGCCAATCAGACGGTGGTCGCATACTACGCAGCCTTTCTTTCAGAAACCCTGCGTCTTGGGCAAACAGCTCCCTGGGCAGAATACGCTCACCCAGCTCGCTTCCCCTTCGTCTTCTACCGGGTTATCTCCGTTTCCAGAGTAGTCTGGGTTTACCAGCCTCCTCTGTTCTCATCCCAGCTTGCCGAGTCCAGCGTTCCCTCCGCTCCAAGCGTTTGTCCAACGTTGTGGCGCACCTGGAGGAGGGTGAGGTCTGCACTTTGCCGCTGGGGCACAGACGAGCCATGTCGCATGGGATTAAGAGTCCAAGGTATTGTTGCGGCCAGAGAGTGTGGCTTTCCACTCGCAACCTTCCTCTTACGACAGCTTCTCGTAAGTTGACTCCGCGGTTCATTGGTCCGTTCCGTGTCTCCCAGGTCGTCAATCCTGTCGCTGTGCGACTGCTTCTTCCGCGACATCTTCGTCGCGTCCATCCTGTCTTCCATGTCTCCTGTGTCAAGCCCTTTCTTCGCACCCCCGTTCGTCTTCCCCCCCTCCCGTCCTTGTCGAGACGCACCTATTTCCAAGGTACGTAAGATCATGGACATGCGTTCTCGGGGACGGGGTCACCAATACTTAGTGGATTGGGAGGGTTACGGTCCTGAGGAGAGGAGTTGGGTTCCGTCTCGGGACGTGCTGGACCGTTCGCTTATTGATGATTTCCTCCGTTGCCGCCAGGGTTCCTCCTCGAGTGCGCCAGGAGGCGCTCGGTGAGTGGGGGGGTACTGTCATGTTTTGTCATTAATTATCATGTCTTGTCCCCGTGCTTCCCCTTCTATTCGTTTCCCTCTGCTGGTCTTATTAGGTTCTTTCCCTCTTTCTATCCCTCTCTCTCCCCCTCCCTCTCTCACTCTCTCGCTCTCTCTTCTCTCTATCGTTCCGTTCCTGCTCCCAGCTGTTCCTATTCCCCTAATCAATCATTTAGTCTTCCCACACCTGTTCCCGATCCTTTTCCCTGATTAGAGTCCCTATTTCTCTCCTTGTTTTCCGTTCCTGCCCCGTCGGATCCTCATCTATAATTCACCGTGCTGTGTCTATGTTTTGCCCTGTCGTGTCGTGTTTCCCTCAGATGCTGCGTGGTGAGCAGGTGTCTGAGTCTGCTAGGTTCAAGTGCCTTCCCGAGGCAACCTGCAGTTCTCGATCAAGTCTCCTGTCTGTTCTCGTCTTTACGAGTAGTATTATGCTTTTTGTTTTGTAAAGTTTCTTACTGGATTAAAAACTCTGTTTTCGCCAAGTCGCTTTTGGGTCCTCATTCACCTGCATAACA
>NW_025758854.1:0-4921 GCF_021184085.1 Oncorhynchus gorbuscha | reverse complement strand
GTTAAATCAAAATATATTTTATATTTGAGATTCTTCAAAGTAGTCACCCTTTGCCTTGATGACAGCTTTGCACACCAGTTTCAACTGTTCTGCCTTGCTATTATTCAACCATGCTGGTCATTTATGAACATTTGAACATCTTGGCCACGTTCTGTTATAATCTCCACCCGGCACAGCCAGAAGAGGACTGGCCACCCCACATATGCTCTCTAATTCTCTCTTTCTTTCTCTCTCGGAGGACCTGAGCCCTAGGACCGTGCCCCAGGACTACCTGACATGATGGCTCCTTGCTGTCCCCAGTCCACCTGACTGTGCTGCTGCTCCAGTTTCAACTGTTCTGCCTTATTATTATTTGACCATGCTGGTCATTTATGAACATTTGAACATCTTGGTCATTTTCTGTTATAATCTCTACCCGGCACAGCCAGAAGAGGACTGGCCACCCCACATAGCCCGGTTCCTCTCTAGGTTTCTTCCTAGGTTTTGGCCTTTCTAGGGAGTTTTTCCTAGCCACCGTGCTTTTACACCTGCATTGTTTGCTGTTTGGGGTTTTAGGCTGGGTTTCTGTACAGCACTTTGAGATATCAGCTGATGTACGAAGGGCTATATAAATAAATTTGATTTGATTTGATTTGATATTGGCATTATCTCAACCAGATACACCTGGAATGCTTTTCCAACAGTCGTGAAGGAGTTCCCACATACACTACCGATCCAATGTTTTTGAACACCTACTCATTCAAGGGTTTTTCTTTAGTTTTACTATTTTCTACATTGTAGAATAATATTGAAGACATCAAAACTATGAAATAACACATATGGAATCATGTAGTAACCAAAAAACATAACAGACTTAAAGGAGTTCCCACATATGCTGAGCACTTGTTGGCTACTTTTCCATCACTCTGCAGTCCGACTCATCCCAAACCATCTCAATTTGATTGAGGTTGGGTGATTGTGGAGTCCTGGTCATCTGATGCAACACTCTATCACTCTCCTTCTTGATTAAATAGCCCTTACTCAGCCTGGAGGTGTGTTGGGTCATTGTTCTGTTGAAAAACAAATGATAGTCCCACTAAGTCCAAACCAGATCGAATGGTGTATCGCTGCAGAATGCTGTGGTAGGCATGCTGGTTAAGTGTGCCTTAAAGTTCTTGACATTTTCCGTATTGACTGACCATGTCTGAAAGTAATGATGGACTGTCGTTTCTCTTTGCTTATTTGAGCTGTTCTTGCCATAATAAGGACTTGGTAGTGTCACGCCTTGGTCATTGTATTTTGTGTTTTTGGTATATGTTTGGGTAAGCCAGGGTGTGACATGGGTTTATATGTTGTGTTTCGTATTGGGGTTTGTAGTAATTGGTATTGCGGCTGATTAGGGGTGTGTCTAGTTAGGCTTGGCTGCCTGGGGCGATTCTCAA
This sequence comes from Oncorhynchus gorbuscha, assembly GCF_021184085.1. Lineage (NCBI taxonomy): Eukaryota > Metazoa > Chordata > Actinopteri > Salmoniformes > Salmonidae > Oncorhynchus > Oncorhynchus gorbuscha. The sequence goes on along the minus strand of NW_025758854.1, from coordinate 3,500 downwards.
TCAGAGTCAGGTGCTTGTCGTTATCTCTGATTGAGAACCGTATTTAGACAGCCTGACTTTCGCGTTGTATTTTGTGGGTGTTTGTACCTGTCTCTGTGTAGTAGTCACCAGATAGGCTGTAATTAGTTTCACGTTTCGTTTGTTGTTTTCGTTTATCAGTTATTTCATGTACCACGATACTTTCATTAAAAGTCATGAGTAACCTACACGCTGCATTTCGGTCTGACTCTCTTCATACAACAGACGAACATCGTTACAGAAACACCCACCACTCACAGACCGAGCAGCGTGTGAACTGGCAGGATCTGAAGGAGGACGTTATGGACAGCAGAAGCATGGAGTATACTACGTGGGAAGAAATCGACAGGTGGGCGGCCGACCCAGAGCGAGTGCAGGAGCCCGCCTGGGATTCCCTACAGCAATGCGAAGAGGGCTATAGACGTATGGAGTCGAAAAGGAAAGCACGGCTATACAGAGCGAAAACCGAAAGTAACGGGGGAAAGCGCAGAGAGAGAGTGGCTGAGTCAGGAGTCAGACCTGAGCCTACTCTCCCTGTTAATCGTGAAGAGCAGTTGCAGTGGGAGAGACTGCACCATTTGGAGATTTGGACATGGGAGGAGGAATTAGACGGAAAAGGACCCTGGGCACAGCCGGGAGAATATCGCCGTCCCAAGGAGGAAATAGAAGCAGCTAAAGCGGAGAGGCGCAGGTATGAGGAGGCAGCACGGCGACGCGGTTGGAAACCGGAAAGTCACCCCAAAAAATGTATTGGGGGTGCTTAGGGAGAGTATGGCTGAGTCAGGAGATAGACCTGACCCAACTCTCCTTGTTCATCGTGAGGAGCCAAGGAGGAGACCAGAACCAGAGCCAGTGTTAGAGGTGAGCGAAGCAGAGACTGTGAAGGAGTTAATGGGGAAAGTGGAGTGAAGAGTAATGAGGGAGTTGCTAGCTTGGTGCTATAGATATAATATTCATCCGACGGATCGTGTCAGGGATTTGATAGCACCTGAGTTAGCGCTCTATACTCAACCTGAGGTGCGTGTTAGTCAGCTGGTGAAGTTGGTGCCAGCCTCACACACTAGGCCTCCTGTGCACATCCCTAGCCTTGCACGTCCTGTGCCTACACTGCTCTCAAGATCTCCAGTACGCCTTCACGGTCTAGCCCATCCTGTGTCACCTCCACACACCAGTCCTCTGGTAGCAGCTCCCCGCACCAGGCTTCCTGTGCGTGTCCTCGATCCAGTACCACCAGTTCCAGCACCACGCACCAGGCCTCCAGTGCACCTCGCCTGTTCAGCGCAGCCAGCGCTTTTCTCCTCTCCTGCGCTGTTGGAGTCTCCCGCCTGTTTAGCACAGCCAGAGCCTTTCTCCTCTCCTGCGCTGCCGGAGTCTCCAGTCTGCCCAGCGCCCCCAGTGCTCCCAGTCGGCCCAGTGCTCCCAGTCGGCCCAGTGCTCCCAGTCTGCCCAGCTCCGCCAGTGCTCCCAGTCTGCCCAGCGCGGCCAGTGCTCCCAGTCTGTCCGGCGCGGCCAGTGCTCCCAGTCTGCCCGGCGCGGCCAGTGCTCCCAGTCTGCCCAGCGCGGCCAGTGCTCCCAGTCTGCCCAGCGCGGCCAGTGCTCCCAGTCTGCCCAGCGCGGCCAGTGCTCCCAGTCTGCCCAGCGGGGCCAGTGCTCCCAGTCTGCCCAGCTCCGCCAGTGCTCCCAGTCTGCAAAGCTCCGCCAGAAGTGCCAGTCTGCCAAGATACGCCAGAAGTGCCAGTCTGCCAAGATCTTCTAGATCGGCCAGACAACCTGAATCATCCAGTTCCACCAGCCAGCCAGGATTTACCGGAGCCTACTACCTGCCTCTGAGCTTCCTCTCAGTACTGGGCTGCCTCTCAGTACCGGGCTTCCCCTCAGTACCGGCCTGTTTCGGTCCCGGGCTGCCCCTCTGTCCCGGGCTGCCCCTCTGTCCTGGGCTGCCCCTCTGTCCCGAGCTGCCCCTCTGTCCTGAGATGCCCCTCTGTCCTGAGATGCCCCTCTGTCCTGAGCTGCCCCTCTGTCCTGAGATGCCCCTCTGTCCCGAGCTGCTCCTCTGTCCTGAGCTGCCCCTCTGTCCTGAGCTGCCCCTCTGTCCCAAGCTGCCCCTCTGTCCCAAGCTGCCCCTCGGTCCCGAACTGCCCCTCAGTTATGTGGGGATCAGGGTGAGGACTATTAGGCCATGGTCGGCGGAGAAGGTGGATTATCCCAGGACGCGAAGGGGAGGAACTAGGACATTTATGGAGTGGGGTCCACGTCCCGAGCCAGAACCGCCACCATAGACAGACGCCCACCCGGACCCTCCCTATGCTCTTAAGGTGTGTCCCGGAGTCCGCACCTTAGGGGGGGGGGGGGTTCTGTAACGCCTTGGTCATTGTATTTAGTGTTTTTGGTATATGTTTGGGTAAGCCAGGGTGTGACATGGGTTTATATGTTGTGTTTCGTATTGGGGTTTGTAGTAATTGGTATTGCGGCTGATTAGGGGTGTGTCTAGTTAGGCTTGGCTGCCTGGGGCGATTCTCAATCAGAGTCAGGTGCTTGTCGTTGTCTCTGATTGAGAACCGTATTTAGACAGCCTTACTTTCGCGTTGTATTTTGTGGGTGTTTGTACCTGTCTCTGTGTAGTAGTCACCAGATAGGCTGTAATTAGTTTCACGTTTCGTTTGTTGTTTTCGTTTATCAGTTATTTCATGTACCACGATACTTTCATTAAAAGTCATGAGTAACCTACACGCTGCATTTCGGTCTGACTCTCTTCATACAACAGACGAACGTCGGTACAGGTAGGGCTATCTTCTGTAATGGGGCTATCTTCTGTAATGGAGCTATCTTCTGTAATGGGGCTATCTTCTGTAATGGGGTTATCTTCTGTAATGGGGTTATCTTCTATAATGGGGTTATCTTCTGTAATGGGGTAATGGAAGCTTCTTCTGTATCTTCTGTAATGGATCTTCTGCTTCTCTTCTGTAATGGGGTTATCTTCTGTAATGGGCTATCTTCTGTAATATCTTCTGTAATGGAGTAATGGGGTTATCTTCTGTAATGGAGCTATCTTCTGTAATGGGGCTATCTTCTGTAATGGCGTTATCTTCTGTAATGGGGTTATCTTCTATAATGGGGTTATCTTCTGTAATGGGGTTATCTTCTGTAATGGAGCTATCTTCTGTAATGGGGTTATCTTCTGTAATGGGGTTATCTTCTGTAATAGGGTTATCTTCTGTAATCTTCTGTAATGGGTTATCTATCTTCTGTAATGGGGTTATCTTCTGTAATAGGGTTATCTTCTGTAATAGGGTTATCTTCTGTAATGGGGTTATCTTCTGTAATAGGATCTTCTGTAATGGAGCTATCTTCTGTAATGGGGTATCTTCTGTAATGGAGCTATCTTCTGTAATGGGGTTATCTTCTGTAATGGTGCTATCTTCTGTAATGGAGCTATCTTCTGTAATGGGGTTATCTAATCTTCTGTAATGGGGTTATCTTCT
>NW_025758853.1:0-4922 GCF_021184085.1 Oncorhynchus gorbuscha | reverse complement strand
CTGCTCCTGTAGCAGACCCAGAATGTGAATTCTGAGCTGGGCTCTAGGCTGGGACAGAGGCTCTTACTGCTCCTGCTGGCAGGGCCAGAATGCAGATTTCTGAGCTGGGCTCTGGGCTGGGACAGAGGCTCTTACTGCTCTGTAGACCCAGAATGTGAATTCTGAGCTGGGCTCTGGGCTGGGACAGAGGCTCTTACTGCTCCTGTAGCAGACCCAGAATGTGAATTCTGAGCTGGGCTCTGAGCTGCAGGACAGAGGCTCTTGTCTGCTCCTGTAGCAGACCCAGAATGTGAAAGCTTGGGCTGGGCTGGGAATCTCTCTCCTGAGGGCCGAATGTGAATTCTGAGCTGGGCTCTGGGCTGGGACAGAGGCTCTTACTGCTCCTGTAGCAGGGCCCAGAATGTGAATTCTGAGCTGGGCTCTGGGCTGGGACAGAGGCTCTTACTGCTCACATAGCAGACCCAGAATGTGAATTCTGAGCTGGGCTCTGGGCTGGGACAGAGGCTCTTTTCTCCTGTAGCAGACCCAGAATGTGGAATTCTGAGCTGGGCTCTGGGCTGGGACAGAGGCTCTTCCAGTGGGCAGCAGAGAACCTCTGTAGAATTGACACTTTTTCTCAGAAAGCAGAATGTGAATTCTGGTGTTGGATAAGCGTTTTCGGCTCTTTCTACGCTGCCACCCTGGGCTGGCTCTACTGAGTCCTGCCACTAACAATCACTGAGCTCTTCCAGTGGGCCAGTGTTAATATCACTTTATAGTAAACTATGATATACCTTTTTTATAGTGTGGACAGGCTGTAGAATTGACCTTTACTTTCACCTTATAGTGTAAACTATAAAACAAAGCATCTTTTAATTTTCTTCCCAGAGACAGAAAACTGGTCAGGGTGTTGTATATACTCTCCAGTGAATATCACCTATAGTGTGTTAATATCACTTATAGGTAAACTACAGTGAGGTGTTGGATGGCGTTTATCGGTAAACTACAGTATATATTTCTCAGTGTTAATATCACTTTCATAGTGTAAACTGCCACCACCTGTAATGAAACTACAGTATATACTTCAGTGAAGGCCCTCCAGTGTCTGCGGCTCTGGAAAACTGTCCTGTGTTAATATGACTCATAGTGTAAACTACAGTATATACTCTCCAGTGTTAATATCACTCTATAGTGTAAACCAGTATATACTCTCTACCTGTGTAAACTACAGTATATACTCTCCAGTGTTAGTGTGGTCCTTCTCTCAGTAAGCATGGCGCTTTGTAACTCACTCCTGGACCACCTGGAATGTAGTGTAAACTCTGCTAAATGGGGAGTATATACTCTCCAGTGTTAATATCACTCTATAGTGTAAACTACAGTATATACTCTCCAGTGTTAATATCACTCTATAGTGTAAACTACAGTATATACTCCAGTGTTACAGTAAACCAGGATATACTCTCCAGTGTTAATATCACTCTATAGTGTAAAGGCTACAGTAAACCACAGTATATACTCTCCAGTGTTAATATCACTCTATAGTGTAAACTACAGTATATACTCTCCAGTGTTAATATCACTCTATAGTGTAAACTACAGTGTTAATATGACTTCACTACAGTATATACTCTCCAGTGTTAATATCACTCTATAGTGTAAACACTCTATAGGTAAACAGTATATACAGTATATACTCTCCAGTGTTAATATCACTCTATAGTGAAAACTACAGTATATACTCTCCAGTGTTAATATCACTCTATATATACTTCAGTGTAAATCACTCTACACAGTATATACTCTCCAGTGTTAATATCACTCTATAGTGTAAACTACAGTATATACTCTCCAGTGTTAATATCACTCTATAGTGAAAACTACAGTATATACTCTCCAGTGTTAATATCACTCTATAATATCACTCTATAGTGTAAACTACAGTATATACTCTCCCAGTGTTAATATCACTCTATAGTGAAAACTACAGTATATACTCTCAGTGTTAATATCACTCTATAGTGTAAACTACAGTATATACTCAGTGTTAATATCACTCTATGAAAACTGTAAACTTCAGTATATTATCTCTCCAGTGTTAATATCACTCTATAGTGTAAACTACAGTATATACTCTCAGTGTTAATATCACTCTATAGTGTAAACTACAGTATATACTCTCCAGTGTTAATATCACTCTATAGTGTAAACTACAGTATATACTCTCCAGTGTTAATATCACTCTATAGTGTAAGTAATACACTACAAGCCCTTCATCCCGGCGTCGCTCCACACAGCTGTTAAACTGTCAGGGTTTGAAGCAGCTCCTGAAGCAGACCAGGAGCTCAAAAGAGACTCTCAGCAGTGCTTCCTGAGGAGAGATAGAGAGGCACACATCAATGTGCCAGACCTTCCTGCACTGACACGGTAGATTGCACCAGATTACACCACCCTGCTCCCCCTTCTATATTTCTGCCTGTGCCCCAAATGGCCAAAACCCATAGGCCTCTGGTCCAAAGTAGTGCACTATATAGGGAATAGGGTGCCATTGAAGCCACTGATTGGGGCCGGTGGGTCTGACGGTGTGTCTGGGAACAACAGGCTGGGAGACCCTGCGGAGGACTTGGAGGTTGGGATAACTTCATCGTCCAATCCTGTGCTCCCCTGCCTCGCACCAACTGCTGGCATGTCAGCTGCTTTCGTCCATATTTGAAAGGCTGCAGTGCATCATAACTGTCCTAATCATAGTTAAAAGGCAAGACACTGTACACAGACATCAGTACGGTGGCCTAGTGACTTCTGAATCGCCTCGCTGGATAGGAGGGACACGCAAGCTGTGCCAGGATTGACAACTTCTTTACATGTTAAATGTGAAGAAATACACCAATACACTAGATTTATAAAAAAAGTCTTCAGTTTACGGGCTGATCTTTGAGGTGAACTTTCACCCGAGTTTGAATAGGACAAGTGGTAGATTTTTAAAAAGTCTTCAGTTTACGGGCTGATCTTGAGGTGAACTTTCACCGAGTTTGAATAGGACAAGCGGTCAGATTTTTAAGTCTTCAGTTTACGGGCTGATCTTGAGTGAACTTTCACCCGAGTTTGAATAGGACAAGCGGTCAGATTTTTAAAAGTCTTCAGTTTACGGGCTGATCTTGAGGTGAACTTTCACCCGAGTTTGAATAGGACAAGCGGTCAGATTTTTAAAAGTCTTCAGTTTACGGGCTTATCTTGAGGTGAACTTTCACCCGAGTTTGAATAGGACAAGCGGTCAGATTTTTAAAAAGTCTTCAGTTTACGGGCTGATCTTGAGGTGAACTTTCACCCGAGTTTGAATAGGACAAGCGGTCAGATTTTTAAAAGTCTTCAGTTTACGTTCTTGAAACTGCAAGTTGTCAGATTTTTTAAAAGGTTTTACATATCTGTCATTTTGTAAGACAGATAGATAAACATATAACTAATCTGAGATCATAAATCACTGACATTTAAAATGGCTTCTCTATCTCTCCTATCTAACAGTCTGAAACACTCCGCGTTGTGGAGTATAGTTATGTCATTGGTGTAGAGATAGAGACTGGAACCCTGGGTGTAGTTCTGTCATTGGTGTAGAGATAGAGACTGAAACCCTGGGTGTAGTTCTGTTATTGGTGCAGAGATAGAGACTGAAACCCTGGGTGTAGTTATGTTATTAGTGTAGAGATAGAGACTGAAACCCTGGGTGTAGTTATGTCATTGGTGTAGAGATAGAGACTGAAACCCTGGGTGTAGTTATGTTATTGGTGCAGAGATAGAGACTGAAACCCTGGGTGTAGTTATGTTATTGGTGTAGAGATAGAGACTGAAACCTTGGGTGTAGTTATGGTGGTAGAGATAGAGACTGAAACCCTGGGTGTAGTTATGTTATTGGTGTAGAGATAGAGACTGAAACCCTGGGTGTAGTTATGTTATTGGTGCAGAGATATAGCCTAGAACCCTGAGTGTAATTGTGTTATTGGTGCAGAGATAGAGCCTAGAACCCTGAGGGTAGTTATGTTATTGGTGCAGAGATAGAGCCTAGAACCCTGAGCGAAGCTATGTTATTGGTGCAGAGATTGAGACTGGAACCCTGTGGGTAGAACTGTTATTGACCAAACTGGTGACCAAACTCCGTTCTACAGCAGGTGCTGAGGTACCTACTCTTACTAAAAAGATTGCCGTTTCGGAACTGAGGTAAAAGTGCAGTAACTGCAGTCGTAGGTGATGTTTTTGCAGCATGCTGCAGTTAAACTGCACTCTGACTGTAATCTTTTCTCATAAAGGAAGTGTTACATTGTGTGATGAGGTAGTGTCACATTGTGTGATGAGGTAGTGTTACATTGTGTGTTGAGGTAGTGTTACATTGTGTGATGAGGTAGTGTTACATTGTGTGATGAGGTAGTGTTACATTGTGTGATGAGGTAGTGTTACATTGTGTGATGAGGTAGTGTTACATTGTGTGATGAGGTATTGTTACATTGTGTCATTGTGTGATGAGGTAGTGTTACATTGTGTGATGAGGTAGTGTTACATTGTGTCATTGTGTGATGAGGTAGTGTTACATTGTGTGATGAGGTAGTGTCACATTGTGTGATGAGGTAGTGTCACATTGTGTGATGAGGTAGTGTTACATTGTGTGATGAGGTAGTGTTACATTGTGCTGATGAAGGTAGTGTTACATTGTGTGATGAGGTGATAATCACATTGTGGTGAGGGGTGTGTTACATTGTGTGATGAGGTAGTGTTACATTGTGTGATGAGGTAGTGTTACATCGTGTGTTGAGATGAAGGTGTTATGATGTGTTGAGGTAGTGTTACATTGTGTGATGAGGTAGTGTTACATTGTGTGTTGAGGTAGTGTTACATCGTGTATTTGAGGTAGTGTTACATGGGTATTGTTGGGAAGTGTTACATTGTGTGATGAGGTA
>NW_025758852.1:0-4922 GCF_021184085.1 Oncorhynchus gorbuscha | reverse complement strand
TCGGATCCTCATCTATAATTCACCGTGCTGTGTCTATGTTTTGCCCTGTCGTGTCGTGTTTCTTTTGTAAAGTTTCTTACTGGATTAAAAACTCTGTTTTCGCCAAGTCGCTTTTGGGTCCTCATTCACCTGCATAACAGAAGGATCCGACCAAGGAATGGACCCAGCGACTACAGAGGCTCGTAACACTGCCGTCGAGATCCAGGAGCCATGCTCGGCAGACACGAGCAGGAATTGTCTGCTGCTCGCCATGCCGTGGAGAACCTGGCCGCTCAGGTTTCCGACCTCTCTGGACAGTTCCAGAGTCTTCGTCTCGTGCCACCTGTTACTTCCTGGCCTGCCGAGCCTCCAGAACCTAGGGTTAATAACCCACCTTGCTACTCGGGCAGCCCACTGAGTGCCGCTCCTTTCTCACCCAGTGTGAGATTGTGTTCTCTCTCAACCCAACACATACTCTAGAGAGAGAGCTCGGGTTGCTTACGTCATTTCACTCCTTACTGGCCGGGCCCGAGAGTGGGGCACAGCTATCTGGGAGGCAAGGGCTGATTGTTCTAACAATTACCAGAACTTTAAAGAGGAGATGATTCGGGTTTTTGACCGTTCAGTTTTTTGGTGGGGAGGCTTCTAGGGCCCTGGCTTCCCTATGCCAAGGTGATCGATCCATAACGGATTACTCTATAGAGTTTCGTACTCTTGCTGCCTCTAGTGACTGGAACGAGCCGGCGCTGCTCGCTCGTTTTCTGGAGGGACTCCACACAGTGGTCAAAGATGAGATTCTCTCTCGGGAGGTTCCTTCCAGTGTGGACTCTTTGATTGCTCTCGCCATCCGCATAGAACGACGGGTAGATCTTCGTCACCAGGCTCGTGGAAGAGAGCTCGCATCAACGGTGTTTCCCTGCTCCGCATCGCAACCATCTCCCTCCTCTGGCTCTGAGACTGAGCCCATGCAGCTGGGAGGGATTCGCATCTCGACTAAGGAGAGGGAACGGAGGATCACCAACCGCCTGTGCCTCTATTGCGGATTTGATGGACATTTTGTTAATTCATGTCAGTAAGAGGCCAGAGCCCATCAGTAGCGGAGGGCTACTGGTGGCGCTACTACTCAGGTCTCTTCATCTAGATCCTGTACTACTATGTCGGTCCATCTACGCTGGACCGGTTCGGTGCTACATGCAGTGCCTTGATTGACTCTGGGGCTGAGGGTTGTTTCATGGACGAAGCATGGGTTCGGAAACATAACATTCCTTTCAGACAGTTAGACAAGCCTACGCCCATGTTTGCCTTAGATGGTAGTCATCTTCCCAGTATCAGATTTGAGACACTACCTTTAACTCTCACAGTATCTGGTAACCACAGTGAGACTATTTCTTTTTGATTTTTCGTTCACCTTTCACACCTGTTGTTTTGGGTCATCCCTGGCTAGTATGTCATAATCCTTCTATTAATTGGTCTTGTAATTCTATCCTATCCTGGAACGTATCTTGTCATGTGAAGTGCTTAATGTCTGCCATCCCTCCCATTTCTTCTGTCCCCACTTCTCAGGAGGAACCTGGCGATTTGACAGGAGTGCCGGAGGAATATCATGATCTGCGCACGGTCTTCAGTCGGTCCCGGCCAACTCCCTTCCTCCTCACCGGTCGTATGATTGTAGTATTGATCTCCTTCCGGGGACCACTCCTCCTCGGGGTAGACTATACTCTCTGTCGGCTCCCGAACGTAAGGCTCTCGAGGATTATTTATCTGTGTCTCTTGACGCCGGTACCATAGTGCCTTCTTCCTCTCCGGCCGGGCGGGGTTCTTTTTGTTAAGAAGAAGGACGGTACTCTGCGCCCCTGCGTGGATTATCGAGGGCTGAATGACATAACGGTTAAGAATCGTTATCCGCTTCCCCTTATGTCATCAGCCTTCGAGATTCTGCAGGGAGCCAGGTGCTTACTAAGTTGGACCTTCGTAACGCTTACCATCTCGTGCGCATCAGAGAGGGGGCGAGTGGAAAACGGCGTTTAACACTCCGTTAGGGCATTTTGAGTACCGGGTTCTGCCGTTTGGTCTCGCCAATGCGCCAGCTGTTTTTCAGGCATTAGTTAATGATGTTCTGAGAGACATGCTGAACATCTTTGTTTTTGTCTATCTTGACGATATCCTGATTTTTTCACCGTCACTCGAGATTCATGTTCAGCACGTTCGCGTGTTCTACAGCGCCTTTTAGAGAATTGTCTCTACGTAAAGGCTGAGAAGTGCTCTTTTCATGTCTCCTCCGTTACTTTTCTCGGTTCCGTTATTTCCGCTGAAGGCATTCAGATGGATTCCGCTAAGGTCAAGCTGTCAGTGATTGGCCCGTTCCAAGGTCACGTGTCGAGTTGCAGCGCTTTTTAGGTTTCGCTAATTTCTATCGGCGTTTCATTCGTAATTTCGGTCAAGTTGCTGCCCCTCTCACAGCTCTTACTTCTGTCAAGACGTGTTTTAAGTGGTCGGTTCCGCCCAGGGAGCTTTTGATCTTCTAAAAGAACGTTTTACGTCCGCTCCTATCCTCGTTACTCTGACGTCACTAGACAATTCATTGTCGAGGTTGGCCTTCAGAGGTAGGCGTGGGAGCCATTCTATCCCAGCGCTTCCAGTCTGACGATAAGGTTCATCCTTGCGCTTATTTTCTCATCGCCTGTCGCCATCTGAGCGCAACTATGATGTGGGTAACCGTGAACTGCTCGCCATCCGCTTAGCCCTAGGCGAATGGCGACAGTGGTTGGAGGGCGACCGTTCCTTTTGTCGTTTGGACAGACCATAAGAACCTTGAGTACATCCGTTCTGCCAAACGACTTAATGCCCGTCAAGCTCGTTGGGCGTTGTTTTTCGCTCGTTTCGAGTTTGTGATTTCTTACCGTCCGGGTAGCAAGAACACCAAGCCTGATGCCTTATCCCGTCTGTTGTTCTTCTGTGGCTTCTACTGATCCCGAGGGGATTCTTCCTTATGGGCGTGTTGTCGGGTTGACAGTCTGGGGAATTGAAAGACAGGTTAAGCAAGCACTCACGCACACTGCGTCGCGCGCGCTTGTCCTAGTAACCTCCTTTTCGTTCCTGTTTCCACTCGTCTGGCTGTTCTTCAGTGGGCTCACTCTGCCAAGTTAGCTGGTCATCCCGGTGTTCGAGGCACTCTTGCGTCTATTCGCCAGCGCTTTTGGTGGCCGACTCAGGAGCGTGACACGCGCCGTTTCGTGGCTGCTTGTTCGGACTGCGCGCAGACTAAGTCGGGTAACTCTCCTCCTGCCGGTCGTCTCAGACCGCTCCCATTCCTTCTCGACCATGGTCTCACATCGCCTAGACTTCATTACCGGTCTGCCTTTGTCTGCGGGAAGACTGTGATTCTTACGGTTGTCGATAGGTTCTCTAAGGCGGCACATTTCATTCCCCTCGCTAAACTTCCTTCCGCTAAGGAGACGGCACAAATCATTATCGAGAATGTGTTCAGAATTCATGGCCTCCCCGTTAGACGCCGTTTCAGACAGAGGCCCGCAATTCACGTCACAGTTTTGGAGGGGAGTTCTGTCGTTTGATTGGTCGTCCGTCAGTCTCTCTTCCGGGTTTCATCCCCAGTCTAACGGTCAAGCAGAGGGCCAATCAGGCGAGGTGGTCGCATACTACGCAGCCTTTCTTTCAGAAACCCTGCGTCTTGGGCAGAACAGCTCCCCTGGGCAGAATACGCTCACAACTGCTTCCTTCGTCTTCTACCGGGTTATCTCCGTTTCAGAGTAGTCTGGGTTACCAGCCTCCTCTGTTCTCATCCCAGCTTGCCGAGTCCAGCGTTCCCTCCGCTCAAGCGTTTGTCCAACGTTGTGGGCGCACCTGGAGGAGGGTGAGGTCTGCACTTTGCCGCTACAGGGCACAGACTGTGAGAGCCGCCAATAAACGCAGGATTAAGAGTCCAAGGTATTGTTGCGGCCAGAGAGTGTGGCTTTCCACTCGCAACCTTCCTCTTACGACAGCTTCTCGTAAGTTGACTCCGCGGTTCATTGGTCCGTTCCGTGTCTCCCAGGTCGTCAATCCTGTCGCTGTGCGGCCTGCTTCTTCCGCGACATCTTCGTCGCGTCCATCCTGTCTTCCATGTCTCCTGTGTCAAGCCCTTTCTTCGCACCCCCGTTCGTCTTCCCTCCCCCTCCCGTCCTTGTCGAGAGCGCACCTATTTACAAGGTACATAAGATCATGGACATGCGTTCTCGGGGACGGGGTCACCAATACTTAGTGGATTGGGAGGGTTACGGTCCTGAGGAGAGGAGTTGGGTTCCGTCTCGGGACGTGCTGGACCGTTCACTCATTGATGATTTCCTCCGTTGCCGCCAGGATTCCTCCTCGAGTGCGCCAGGAGGCGCTCGGTGAGTGGGGGGTACTGTCATGTTTTGTCATTAATTATCATGTCTTGTCCCTGTGCTTCCCCTTCTATTCGTTTCCCTCTGCTGGTCTTATTAGGTTCTTTCCCTCTTTCTATCCCTCTCTCTCCCCCTCCCTCTCTCACTCTCTCGCTCTCTCTTCTCTCTATCGTTCCGTTCCTGCTCCCAGCTGTTCCTATTCCCCTAATCATCATTTAGTCTTCCCACACCTGTTCCCGATCCTTTTCCCTGATTAGAGTCCCTATTTCTCTCCTTGTTTTCCGTACCTGCCCTGTCGGATCCTCATCTATAATTCACCGTGCTGTGTCTATGTTTTGCCCTGTCGTGTCGTGTTTCCCTCAGATGCTGCGTGGTGAGCAGGTGTCTGAGTCTGCTAGGTTCAAGTGCCTTCCCGAGGCAACCTGCAGTTCTCGATCAAGTCTCCTGTCTGTTCTCGTCTTTACGAGTAGTATTATGCTTTTTGTTTTGTAAAGTTTCTTACTGGATTAAAAACTCTGTTTTCGCCAAGTCGCTTTTGGGTCCTCATTCACCTGCATAACA
>NW_025758851.1:0-4923 GCF_021184085.1 Oncorhynchus gorbuscha | reverse complement strand
TTAATTGTGTTTCTGGTGCCCTATATAGACCAATAGCCCTTTAAAATACGTGGAAACACTGTACTTGAATCTAAGGTTATATATCAAGTCAGAAATCAAAGTATTCAAATAGAAACACTACAGAGGTCTTTTTTATCTACAGGAAGAACAGGTAGTGACTATGATTGGGGTGACTGGAGTCTTTGACAATTCTTAGGGCCATACCCATATCCGTAGCAGGTCTCCAAGCTGAACAGCCTCTGGCATGTTAGAACAATGTAGGTAAGGGAAGTCGACCAATCAGCCCAGGACGATAGTAAAATTGGCAGTAAGTTATAATTCAAGAAAGGGAACAAATATATAACTGTAAAAAACATCTGCAGGTCCGAGGGCCATCAAACAAGTGCAGATCGGAGGGCTATCAAGCGAAACAGACCAATGAAGCGCGGGTAAACAGAGGGAGTATCTATGACTCCCTTCTCTCTGTGTGTGGTTCTGGACCGGGAGGGTGGCTTCGGCTCTCGACCCAAGCTTAGTTCCCTGCTTCTTCATGTCGCCTGGGTTGCGTCCGATTGACTCCATCCCCACTTTCCTCGTTAGGCATGGCCGCATGGTGCACCTGTGGGCAGGTGCGTCGACCGCGTAAGAAGGGGATCGCTGGTTGCTGGTGAACCGGGTATTCATACCTAGGTCTCCAATATCAAGCGCTTGGGTCTCGCCCAAGACCCGTGCATGGCTCCGGGTACCTTGTCAACCGCTCTACACCCTGGCGTAGGCGGGGGTTCAATGTCTACCCCAATTCATGTTGTTAACTTCTTGGTGACAGGGAGGCAGTATTGAGTATCTTGGATGAATAAGGTGCCCAGAGTAAACTGCCTACTACTTTGTCCCAGATGCTAATATATGCATATTATTAGTGTTGGACAGAAAACACTCAAGTTTCTAAAACTGTTTGAATGATGTCTCTGTGGTACCAACAGAACTCATATGGCAGAAAGTAAAACAGCAGAAAAATCCAACCAGGAAGTGGTAAATCTAGGGCTTGTAGTTTTTTAACTCAACCAATATCCCACTGTATCTACAATAGGGACTTCCTAAAGGCTTCCACTAGATGTCAGCAGTCTTTAGAACTTTGTTTGAGGATTCTACTGTGAAGTGGGACCGAATGAGAAGGAATAAGCCAGGTGTCTGGCAGATTGCCACAGCTCTGAGGTGCGGTCACGAGAGAAATTAGCTCTCGTTCCATTTAGCTTTTCTACAGACATAGGAATTCTCCGGTTTGGAACATTATTGAAGATTTATGATAAAAACATCCTAAAGATTGATTCTATACTTAGTTTGACAAGTTTCTACGGGCTGTAACGGAACTTTTTTAACTTTTCGTCCAACGTTCGGCTGGACCTGCTTTTGGATTTTTTTAACCAAACGCCCTAACAAAAGAAGCTATTTGGACATAAATGATGGACATTATCGAACAAAACAAACATGTATTGTGGAACTGAGATTCCTGGGAGTGCATTCTGATGAAGATCATCAAAGGTAAGTGAATATTTATAATGCTATTTCTCACTAAGGTCGACCACCTAATATGGTGGATATCTTGGCTGCTTTGTTGTCTGAACGCTGTACTCAGATTATTGCATGGTTTGCTTTTTCCGTAAAGTAAAAAAAAATCTGACACAGCGGTTGCATTAAGGAGAAGCATATCTCTATTTCCATGTATAACAGTTGTATTTTCATCAAAATTTATAATGAATATTTCTGTAAATAGATGTGGCTTTTGCACAATCCTGCATGTTATAGAACTACTGAACGTGTCGCCAATGTAAAATAAGATTTTTTGATATAAATATGCACTTTATTGAACAAAACATACATGTATAGTGTAACATGAAGTCCTGTGAGTGTCATCTGATGAAGATCGTCAAAGGTTAGTGATTCATTTGACCTCTATTTGTGCTTTTTGTGACTTCTCTCATTGACTGGAAAAAATGTCTGTTTTTCTGTGAGTTGCTGGTGACCAAACATAATCGTTTGTGGTGCTTTCGCTGTAAAGCATTTTTGAAATCAGACACTGTGGCTGGATTAACGAGAATTTTATCTTATAAAATTGTGTAAAATACTTGTATCCTTGGGGAATTGTAATTATGAGATTTTTGTTGTTTTGAATTTGGCGCCCTGCACTTTCACTGGCTGTTGGCGAGGTGGGACGCTACCGTCCCACATATCCCAGAGAGGTGTTTAAGTATAAAAGAATACAATAAAAAAAACTGCTGACACCATTCAAATCAATGGGGGTTTTGGAATTTAAAGCCAATTACCTAAGAATCATCTTTTTGCAGATAGAACCTTATAGTCCCAAGCTCTCAATGTGCTCATGTGTTGGGACATCCATTCACAAACATCTAATACTGCACATTGGATATGATAAACCAAAATTCTATATGGCATCACTACAGAACATCTCTGTGTGATGGCCCTATCTCCACCTCTTCCTCTCTTTCATCCCTCTCTCCTCGCTCCCTCTCTCTCACACACAGCCTCACTCAGCGGGCTAAGCCACTATGTCCTTCTCCTCCTGGGTCTAGTCTGTTGTGACAGTAAGTGTCTCCGGAGCATGTAGTGGCCTGCCACTCTTCCCAGGCACAGTGACCGTAGACTGGGGATGCTCTTTCAACATGACATGGGACTCAACCACTGAATTATGAGACATGGCTACAGCCTCCCACCCACACAACCACCTGTAGGATGATGCTGTTACAGTGTGGATGCAATTTCTCTCTATATCTGGACTCAGTGGCGTATCTTTTTCTCATCAAAGCATTGCTACCCTCTTTGTCTGCTCTTCGGTTTCACCTGAGAATAGATAGCTAGCTACCTATTTTCTCTCTCTCTCTCTCTCTCTCTCTCTCTCTCTCTCTCTCTTTCTCGCTCTCTCTCTTTCTCTCTCCTCTCTCTCTCTCTCTCTCTCTCTCTCTCTCTCTCTCCCTCTCTCTCTCTCTCTCTCTCTCTCTCTCTCTCTCTCTCTCTCTCACTCTCACTCTCTCTCTCTCTCTCTCTCTCTCTCTCTCTCTCTCTCTCTCTCTCTCTCTCTCTCTCTCTCTCTCTCTCTCTCTCTCTCTCTCTCTCTCTCTCTCTCTCTCGTGCTGAATCAAAAATAAATTATCTAAAATGCTTTGCTATTACAGTCTCTTTACTCTGGCTAAACATGGGCTGTTACCAAGGCTTGTGTACTGGGACTTAGATGTCAGGGGTGGTGTCTGTCTCAACTCAGAGCTTCTCTAGCTGCTGACCTGCTTTGAGGGTGCAGGAGAGCTCTCCTAGAGAGAGATATGGGGAGTTTCGGGTAACAGGGTTGTCGTCTTGAGAAGTCCCCCTCATACAAAGAACTGAGTCAATGAAAATCAAACATGAATAATAAACTCGATGATATCAATGTATCATGGAGTACCATGTTGACCCCACACATTCACAAACACATAAAACCATCAGCTGGCGCCGAGTGGAGTGTCTCTAATTAACTTGCCCAGAATAGAGGTCCTCATGCGACATGAGACGGGCACAGGCTCATTTTCCTGGCGATAGTGCTGACACACCAGGTCATCTAATGCACAGAACCTGCTAAGCTGCAGTACCAGCGAGGAATGAGGAGACTCATAATCAACCACCACCCCTGACCCAGGCCTAAGCCCTCGCTGACTCCAACTTAACCATAACACTTTGGTCACATGCCCTGTTTTTGTCAATTGCAATTGCAGTCAATACAGCACACAGGAGCAAGAGATTAATGCTCTTCCGTTTCTATCGCTCTCTCCATCTCTTAATCTCACTAAATCTCTTCCACGCAGGGCACCAAATATAATGTAACATCTGTCAAAATATCAAGACTCACAATTTGGAATAGCAACTCTTCCCTCTGCAGAAATGATTGACGTTTCTCTATCAGTGGCTGACAGTGGTACCATGAATAAAATTATTGTCCTTGAGTTTCTAAAGACCAGCAGCAGACAGTGGCCTGCTATGTGCTACTCCGTCCAGTGAGGCGCTATATAGACAAGCAGTGGCGTAGTCAAACCCTTAGGGTCCAGTGTTTGCCCCTCCCCGCTAACCACACTGCTTGTGATTAGGTAAGGCCCCTCTTTGAAATCAAATCAAATTTTATTTGTCACATCATGAATACAACAGGTAGACCTCACTTGCCTCGAAGCGAGCATAGAAGTAATTCAGCTCATCTGGTAGGCTCGTGTCACTGGTTTTGGCCGATTCCTCCTAACAGCAAGCTGGTGTAACTGAGTCAGGTTTGTAGGCCTCCTTGCTAACACATGCTTTTTCAGTTCTGCCCACATTTTCTATAGGGTTGAGGTCAGGGCCTTGTGATAGCCACTCCAATACCTTGACTTTCTTGTCCTTAAGCCATTTTGCCACAACTTTGAAAGTTTGCTTGGGGTCATTGTCCATTTGGAACACCCATCTGCGACCAAGCTATAACTTCTGTGGATGTCTTGAGATGTTGCTTCAATATATCCACATAATTTTACTACCTCATGATGCCATCTATTTTGTTAAGTACACTTGCAGCAAAGCACCTCCACAACATTGATGCTGCCACCCCCGTGCTTCACAGTTGGGATGGTGATCTTCAGCTTGCAAGCCTCCCCCTTTTTCCTCCAAACATAACAATGGTCATTATAGCCAAACAGTTCTATTTTTGTTTCATCAGACCAGAGGACATTTCTCCAAAAAGTATAATCTTTGTCCCCATCTGCAGTTGCCAACCGTGAGTCTGGCTTTTATGGCAGTTTTGGGGGCAGTGATTTCTTTCCTGCTGAGCGGCCTTTCAAGTTATGTCGATATAGGACTCGTTTTACTGTGGATATATATACTTTTGTACCTGTTTCCTTCAGCATCTTCACAAGGTCTTTTGCTGTTGTTCTGGGATTGATT
>NW_025758850.1:0-4923 GCF_021184085.1 Oncorhynchus gorbuscha | reverse complement strand
ATAACCATATATAATGATATAATATAACCATATATAATGATATAATATAACCAGTTGATATTAGTGTGTTCCATGATATAATATAACCAGTTGATATTAGTGTGTTCCATGATATAATATAACCATATATAATGATATAATTAAGAGTCTATTTCTATAAATTTGATACACTATAGGCCTATTTCATATAAATTCTATTACACTATAGCTTCATTTCTATATGAAATTTATTACACTATAGCCTATTTCATATAAATTTATTGGCACTATAGCTCTCATATGTAAATTTATTAAGGAATATGCCTGCCTTTATGGCAGTCTCATAGTACTATGCCTATTTCATAGTCGATATAATTATAGCTCTATTTCATATAAATTTATATAATTATAGCTCTATTATATATATACCGATATAATTATAGCTCATTTCTATATGGAAATACTATAGCTCTTATTTATATATAATGATATAATATAACCATATATAATGATATAATATAACCAGTTGATATTAGTGTGTTCCATGATATAATATAACCAGTTGATATTAGTGTGTTCCATGATATAATATAACCAGTTGATATTAGTGTGTTCCATGATATAATATAACCAGTTGATATTAGTGTGTTCCATGATATAATATAACCATATATAATGATATAATATAACCAGTTGATATTAGTGTGTTACATGATATAACCAGTTGATATTAGTGTGTTCCATGATATAATATAACCATATATAATGATATAATATAACCAGTTGATATTAGTGTGTTCCATGATATAATATAACCATATATAATGATATAATATAACCAGTTGATATTAGTGTGTTACATGATATAACCAGTTGATATTAGTGTGTTCCATGATATAATATAACCATATATAATGATATAATATAACCATATATAATGATATAATATAACCAGTTGATATTAGTGTGTTCCATGATATAATATAACCATATATAATGATATAATATAACCAGTTGATATTAGTGTGTTCCATGATATAATATAACCAGTTGATATTAGTGTGTTACATGATATAACCAGTTGATATTAGTGTGTTCCATGATATAATATAACCATATATAATGATATAATATAACCATATATAATGATATAATATAACCAGTTGATATTAGTGTGTTCCATGATATAATATAACCAGTTGATATTAGTGTGTTCCATGATATAATATAACCATATATAATGATATAATATAACCAGTTGATATTAGTGTGTTCCATGATATAATATACCAGTTGATATTAGTGTGTTCCATGATATAATATAACCATATATAATGATATAATATAACCAGTTGATATTAGTGTGTTCCATGATATAATATAACCAGTTGATATTAGTGTGTTCCATGATATAATATAACCATATATAATGATATAATATAACCAGTTGATATTAGTGTGTTCCATGATATAACCAGTTGATATTAGTGTGTTCCATGATATAATATAACCATATATAATGATATAATATAACCAGTTGATATTAGTGTGTTCCATGATATAATATAACCAGTTGATATTAGTGTGTTCCATGATATAATATAACCATATATAATGATATAATATAACCAGTTGATATTAGTGTGTTCCATGATATAATATAACCAGTTGATATTAGTGTGTTCCATGATATAATATAACCATATATAATGATATAATATAACCAGTTGATATTAGTGTGTTCCATGATATAATATAACCAGTTGATATTAGTGTGTTCCATGATATAATATAACCAGTTGATATTAGTGTGTTCCATGATATAATATAACCATATATAATGATATAATATAACCAGTTGATATTAGTGTGTTCCATGATATAATATAACCAGTTGATATTAGTGTGTTCCATGATATAATATAACCATATATAATGATATAATATAACCAGTTGATATTAGTGTGTTCCATGATATAATATAACCAGTTGATATTAGTGTGTTCCATGATATAATATAACCATATATAATGATATAATATAACCAGTTGATATTAGTGTGTTCCATGATATAATATAACCAGTTGATATTAGTGTGTTCCATGATATAATATAACCATATATAATGATATAATATAACCATATATAATGATATAATATAACCAGTTGATATTAGTGTGTTCCATGATATAATATAACCAGTTGATATTAGTGTGTTCCATGATATAATATAACCATATATAATGATATAATATAACCAGTTGATATTAGTGTGTTACATGATATAACCAGTTGATATTAGTGTGTTCCATGATATAATATAACCATATATAATGATATAATATAACCATATATAATGATATAATATAACCAGTTGATATTAGTGTGTTCCATGATATAATATAACCAGTTGATATTAGTGTGTTCCATGATATAATATAACCAGTTGATATTAGTGTGTTCCATGATATAATATAGCTCTATTTCATATAATGATATAATTATAATCGATATAATATACTCTATTTCATACATGATATAACCAGTTGATAATTAGCTCTGTTCCATGATATAATGATAACCATATATAATGATATACAATGATAAGTATATAATGATATGACTATACCAGTTGATAGTTTGTTCCATGATATAATATAACCAGTTGATATTATTGTGTTCCATGATATAATATAACCATATATAATGATATAATATAACCATATATAATGATATAATATAGCCAGTTGATATTGGCTCTGTTTGCAATGATATAACCAGTTGATATTAGTGTGTTACATGATATAATTTACAACATATATAATGATATACTATAACAGTTGATATTAATATATTACATGATATAACCAGTTGATATAAGATATAATTCCATGATATAATATAACCAGATATAATTATATAATATAACCATATATAATGATATAATATAACCAGTTGATATTAGTGTGTTCCATGATATAATATAACCATATATAATGATATAATATAACCCGTTGATATTAGTGTGTTCCATGATATAATATAACCAGTTGATATTAGTGTGTTACATGATATAACCAGTTGATATTAGTGTGTTCCATGATATAATATAACCATATATATGATATAATAACCATATATAATGATATAATATAACCAGTTGATATTAGTGTGTTCCATGATATAATAACCAGTTGATATTAGTGTGTTCCATGATATAATATAACCATATATAATGATATAATATAACCAGTTGATATTAATGTGTTATATAATATAACCAGTTGATATTAGTGTGTTCCATGATATAATATAACCATATATAATGATATAATATAACCAGTTGATATTAGTGTGTTCCATGATATAATATAACCAGTTGATATTAGTGTGTTCCATGATATAATATAACCATATATAATGATATAATATAACCAGTTGATATTAGTGTGTTACATGATATAACCAGTTGATATTAGTGTGTTCCATGATATAATATAACCAGTTGATATTAGTGTGTTCCATGATATAATATAACCAGTTGATATTAGTGTGTTCCATGATATAATATAACCATATATAATGATATAATATAACCAGTTGATATTAGTGTGTTCCATGATATAACCAGTTGATATTAGTGTGTTCCATGATATAATATAACCATATATAATGATATAATATAACCATATATAGTGGTATGATATAACCAGTTGATATTAGTGTGTTCCATGATATAATATAACCAGTTGATATTAGTGTGTTCCATGATATAATATAACCATATATAATGATATAATATAACCAGTTGATATTAGTGTGTTCCATGATATAATATAACCAGTTGATATTAGTGTGTTCCATGATATAATATAACCATATATAATGATATAATATAACCAGTTGATATTGTGTGTTCCATGATATAATATAACCAGTTGATATTAGTGTGTTCCATGATATAATATAACCATATATAATGATATAATATAACCAGTTGATATTAGTGTGTTCCATGATATAATATAACCAGTTGATATTAGTGATGAATTCCATGATATAATATAAACCAGTTGATATTAGTGTTCCATGATATAATATAGCTAGTGATAGTGTGTTCCATGATATAATATAACCAGTTGATATTAGCGTGTTCCGTGTATCATGATATAACCAGTTGATATTAGTGTGTTCCATGATATAATATAACCATATATAATGATATAACATAACCAGTTGATATTGATTGTGTTCCATGATATAACACAGTTGATACCGGTGTGATCCATTGGTGTAGTATAACCATGTATAATGATATAACATAACCATATATAATGATATAATATAACCAGTTGATATTTTACATGATATAATAACAGTTGATATTAGGTACATGATATAATATACCAGTTGATATTAGTGTTCCCGATATAATATAACCAGTTGATATTAGTGTTCCAGATAAATATAACCAGTTGATATTAGTGTCACGATATAATATAACCAGTTGATATTAGTGTTACATGATATATTAACCATTGATATTAGTGTTTTATAATATAACCAGTTGATATTATGTATGATATAACCATTTATTAGTGTGTTCCATGATATAATATAACATAATATATAATATAACCAGTTGATATTAGTTCCATGATAATATAACCAGTTGATATTTGTGTTACATATATAATTAACAGTTGATAGTGTTCATGATATAACCAGTTGAATTAGTGTTCCAGATATAATATAACCATATAATGATAATATACCAGTTGATATTATGTTACATGATAAGTTGATATTGTGTGTTCCATGATATAATATAACATATATAATTATAACAGTTGATATTGTATGATATAACCAGTTGATATTAGTGTGTTCCATTATAATATAACCATATATAATGATATAATATAACCATATATAATGATATAA
>NW_025758849.1:0-4923 GCF_021184085.1 Oncorhynchus gorbuscha | reverse complement strand
TTGTCATGTTTTGTCTTATATTGTCTTGTCATTTTGCTTTCCCTTCTGTTCGTTTCCCCCTGCTGGTCTTATTAGGTTCGTTCCCTTTTTCTCTCTCCTCCCTCTCTCTCCTCTCTCTATCGTTCCGTTCCTGCTCCCAGCTGTTCCTATTCTCCTACTCAATCATCTAGTCTTTTCACACCTGTTCCTATCTTGCCCTCTGATTTGAGTCCTATTTCTCCCCCTTGTTTTCCGTTTCTGTCCTGTCGGATCCTTGTATGATGTTCGCCGTGCTGTGTCTTTGTCTCGCCCTGTCGTGTCTTGTTTCCCTCAGATGCTGCGTGTGAGCAGGTGTCTGAGTCTGCTACGGTCGAGTGCCTTCCCGAGGCAACCTACAGTTAATGGTCGAGTCTCCAGTCTGTCCCGTCACTACGAGTGGAATTAAGTTTTTATGTTTTGTTTTCTGCTCTGATTGTCCAGAGTATTGCCTATATCCTTTACTGGAATAAAGACTCTGTTTTCGCCAAGTCGCTTTTACGGGTCCTCATTCACCTGCATAACAGAAGGATCCGACCAAGAATGGACCCAGCGACTACTGATTCTCGTAACACTGCCGTCGAGATCCAAGGAGCCATGCTCGGCAGACACGAGCAGGAATTGTCTGCTGCTCGTCATGCCGTTGAGAACCTGGCCGCTCAGGTTTCCGACCTCTCTGGACAGTTCCAGAGTCTTCGTCTCGTGCCACCTGCTACTTCCTGGTCTGCCGAGCCTCCGGAACCTAGGGTTAATAACCCACCTTGTTACTCCGGGCAGCCCACGGAGTGCTCCCTTTCTCACCCAGTGTGATATTGTGTTCTCTCTCCAACCCAACACATACTCTAGAGAGAGTTGCTTACGTCATATCACTCCTTACTGGCCGGGCTCGAGAGTGGGGCACAGCTATCTGGGAGGCAAGGGCTGATTGTTCTAACAATTACCTGAACTTTAAAGAGGAGATGATTCGGGTTTTTGATCGTTCAGTTTTTGGTAGGGAGGCTTCTAGGGCCCTGGCTTCCCTATGTCAAGGTGATCGATCCATAACGGATTACTCTATAGAGTTTCGCACTCTTGCTGCCTCTAGTGACTGGAACGAGCCGGCGCTGCTCGCTCGTTTTCTGGAGGGACTCCACGCAGAGGTTAAAGATGAGATTCTCTCCCGGGAGGTTCCTTCCAGTGTGGACTCTTTGATTGCACTCGCCATCCGCATAGAACGACGGGTAGATCTTCGTCACCAAGCTCGTGGAAGAGAGCTCGCGTTAACGGTGTTTCCCCTCTCCGTGCATCGCAACCATCTCCCTCCTCTGGCTCAGAGACTGAGCCCATGCAGCTGGGAGGTATTCGCATCTCGACTAAGGAGAGGGAACGGAGGATCACCAACCGCCTGTGCCTCTATTGCGGACTTGCTGGACATTTTGTCAATTCATGTCCAGTAAAAGCCAGAGCTCATCAGTAAGCGGAGGCTACTGGTGGCGCTACTACTCAGGTCTCTCCATCAAGATCCTGTACTACTATGTCGGTCCATCTACGCTGGACCGGTTCGGGTCTACATGCAGTGCCTTGATAGACTCTGGGGCTGAGGGTTGTTTTATGGACGAAGCATGGGCTCGGAAACATGACATTCCTCTCAGACAGTTAGGAAGCCTACGCCCATGTTCGCCTTAGATGGTAGTCATCTCCCAGTATCAGATATGAGACACTACCTTTAACCCTCACAGTATCTGGTAACCACAGTGAGACTATTTCCTTTTTGATTTTTCGTTCACCTTTTACACCTGTTGTTTTGGGTCATCCTGGCTAGTATGTCATAATCCTTCTATTAATTGGTCTAGTAATTCTATCCTATCCTGGAACGTTTCTTGTCATGTGAAGTGTTTAATGTCTGCTATCCCTCCTGTTTCTTCTGTCCCCACTTCTCAGGAGGAACCTGGTGATTTGACAGGAGTGCCGGAGGAATATCATGATCTGCGCACGGTCTTCAGTCGGTCCAGAGCCAACTCCCTTCCTCCTCACCGGTCGTATGATTGTAGTATTGATCTCCTTCCGGGGACCACTCCTCCTCGGGGTAGACTATACTCTCTGTCGGCTCCGAACGTAAGGCTCTCGAGGATTATTTGTCTGTGTCTCTTGACGCCGGCACCGTAGTGCCTTCTTCCTCCCCTGCCGGGCGGGGTTTTTTGTTAAGAAGAAGGACGGTACTCTGCGCCCCTGCGTGGATATCGAGGCTGAATGACATAACGGTTAAGAATCGTTATCCGCTTCCCCTTATGTCATCAGCCTTCGAGATTCTGCAGGAGCCAGGTTCTTTACTAAGTTGGACCTTCGTAACGCTTACCATCTCGTGCGCATCAGAGAGGGGGACGAGTGGAAAACGGCGTTTAACACTCCGTTAGGGCATTTTGAGTACCGGGTTCTGCCGTTTGGTCTCGCTAATGCTCCAGCTGTTTTTCAGGCATTAGTTAATGATGTTCTGAGAGACATGCTGAACATCTTTGTTTTTGTCTACCTTGACGATATCCTGATTTTTTCACCGTCACTCGAGATTCATGTTCAGCACGTTCGACGTGTACTCCAGCGCCTTTTAGAGAATTGTCTCTACGTGAAGGCTGAGAAGTGCTCCTTTCATGTCTCCTCCGTCACTTTTCTCGGTTCTGTTATTTCCGCTGAAGGCATTCAGATGGATCCCGCTAAGGTCCAGGCTGTCAGTGATTGGCCCGTTCAAGGTCACGTGTCGAGTTGCAGCGCTTTCTAGGTTTCGCTAATTTCTATCGGCGTTTCATTCGTAATTTCGGTCAAGTTGCTGCCCCTCTCACAGCTCTTACTTCTGTCAAGGCGTGTTTTAAGTGGTCGGTTCCGCCCAGGGAGCTTTTGATCTTCTCAAGAAACGTTTCGTCCGCTCCTATCCTCGTTACTCCTGACGTCACTAAACAATTCATTGTCGAGGTTGACGCTTCAGAGGTAGGCGTGGGAGCCATTCTATCCCAGCGTTTCCAGTCTGACGATAAGGTTCATCCTTGCGCTTATTTTCTCATCGCCTGTCGCCATCGGAACGCAACTATGATGTGGGTAACCGCGAACTGCTCGCCATCCGCTTAGCCCTAGGCGAATGGCGACAGTGGTTGGAGGGCGACCGTTCCTTTTTGTCGTTTGGACAGACCATAAGAACCTTGAGTACATCCGTTCTGCCAAACGACTTAATGCACGTCAAGCTCGTTGGGCGTTGTTTTTCGCTCGTTTCGAGTTTGTGATTTCTTACCGTCCGGGTAATAAGAACACCAAGCCTGATGCCTTATCCCGTCTCTTTAGTTCTTCTGTGGCTTCTACTGATCCCGAGGGGATTCTTCCTTATGGGCGTGTTGTCGGGTTGACAGTCTGGGGAATTGAAAGACAGGTTAAGCAAGCACTCACGCACACTGCGTCGCCGCGCTTGTCCTAGTAACCTTCTTTTCGTTCCTGTTTCTACTCGTCTGGCTGTTCTTCAGTGGGCTCACTCTGCCAAGTTAGCTGGTCATCCCGGCGTTCGAGGTACTCTTGCTTCTATTCGCCAGCGCTTTTGGTGGCCTACTCAGGAGCGTGACACGCGCCGTTTCGTGGCTGCTTGTTCGGACTGCGCGCAGACTAAGTCAGGTAACTCTCCTCCTGCCGGTCGTCTCAGACCGCTTCCCATTCCTTCTCGACCATGGTCTCACATCGCCTTAGACTTCATTACCGGTCTGCCTTTGTCTGCGGGAAGACTGTGATTCTTACGGTTGTCGATAGGTTCTCTAAGGCGGCACATTTCATTCCCCTCGCTAAGCTTCCTTCCGCTAAGGAGACGGCACAAATCATCATCGAGAATGTGTTCAGAATTCATGGCCTCCCGTTAGACGCCGTTTCAGACAGAGGTCCGCAATTCACGTCACAGTTTTGGAGGAGTTCTGTCGTTTGATTGGTGCGTCCGTCAGTCTCTCTTCCGGGTTTCATCCCCAGTCTAACGGTCAAGCAGAGAGGGCCAATCAGACGATTGGTCGCATACTACGCAGCCTTTCTTTCAGAAACCCTGCGTCTTGGGCAGAACAGCTCCCCTGGGCAGAATACGCTCTGGTTCGCTTCCTTCGTCTGCTACCGGGTTATCTCCGTTTCAGAGTAGTCTGGGTTACCAGCCTCCTCTGTTCTCATCCCAGCTTGCCGAGTCAGCGTTCCCTCCGCTCAAGCGTTTGTCCAACGTTGTGAGCGCACCTGGAGGAGGTGAGGTCTGCACTTTGCCGTTACAGGGCACAGACTGTGAGCCGCCAATAAACGTAGGATTAAGAGTCCAAGGTATTGTTGCGGCCAGAGAGTGTGGCTTTCCACTCGCAACCTTCCTCTTACGACAGCTTCTCGTAAGTTGACTCCGCGGTTCATTGGTCCGTTCCGTGTCTCCCAGGGGCGCACCTATTTACAAGGTACGTAGGATCATGGACATGCGTTCTCGTCATTTTGCTTTCCCTTCTGTTCGTTTCCCTGCTGGTCTTTTTAGGTTCGTTCCTTTTTTCTCTCTCCCTCCCTCTCTCTCTTCTCTCTGTACGTTTCCGTTCCTGCTCCCAGCTGTTCCTATTCCCCTAATCAATCATTTAGTCTTTCCACACCTGTTCCTATCTTTCCCTGATTAGAGTCCCTATTTCTCCCTTGTTTTCCGTTTCTGTCCTGTCGGATCCTTGTATTATGTTCGGCCGTGCTGTGTCTTTGTCTCGCTCCCTGTCGTGTCTCTGTTTCCCCCAGATGCTGCGTGTGAGCAGGTGTTCCTGTCGGTGCCTTCCCGAGGCTACCTACAGTTAATGGTCGAGTCTCCAGTCTGTCCTCGTCACTACGAGTGGAATTTAGTTTTTTATGTTTTGTTTTCTGCTCTGATTGTCCAGGAGTATTGCCTATATCCATTACTGGAATAAA
>NW_025758848.1:0-4924 GCF_021184085.1 Oncorhynchus gorbuscha | reverse complement strand
ACTGTTGTTGAAAACTAAATGTTAGTCTGAAATGTGAGATAATGTCCCTAGATGCTTTTATAGTGAGATCAAAGCCTGGCTCAGCTGATGAGACAGTGGATTAGCAGTCAGATGGAGCAGAGTAAATAGGCATTTAACTTCATAGATTTAGCCGGTAGTAATTTGGAATAGACACTGGCTGGAATGCACTTTAACCAATCAGCATTCAGGATTAGACCCACCCATTGTATAATGAAGCGTTAGGGATCTAGGTGCAGAGGAATAGCCTCGGATTGGAGAGGAGGCAGAGCGTGTTAAGCTTTCATTATCAATGGGCCTGCCAGGAGCACATGTGGCCTAGATATGGAGAATGATCTGCAACAGACGGTGCATCTCAGTAAAAATATAAATAAAATAGAAGTAAAATACAGCCAGACTAGCATATTACTGTGCCTTTCTAGACCTTATAAACTGTAGAGTAGGACCCACAACTGATCCAAATGGAATAAAACATTCAAATTGCCGTTATTGGAAATTCTATTTTCACTGCAGCCTAGAGTAGAATTTTCCATTCACTTGAAACAATAATGCAATTATTCATTGCATTGTGGTGTTGTAGGCTAGTCTAGGTAGGATAATTGTATTGTCCCTAAACAAGATCATTAGGGTAGCTTTTTGAGCTGCATGTCTCATGTTTTCACTGTTCTTTCATGTTCATTATGAACCTGGCCTCTCTGCTGTCTATCAGCTATTCCAATTTGTTCTTGTGGATTCATTTTGAAAATTGATGCAGCTTTGAATGCTTTTATGTGTGGTACAGTATTATTGCTACATTTCCTATTGCAGATCTGGACAAACGATCCACCTACCTTTATTGTCACCATGAATTGTGGATAGAGGGCAGGACAGACAGTTAGACTGGTAGACTATATCGACCTGTGGTATAGTATTGGTTTACTGGTTTATTCAGGTCTCCGTTAGCTTTTGCTGAAGCTGTCATGTTTTGTCATTGGTTATCATGTCTTGTCTCTGTGCTTCCCTTCTATTCATTTCCCTCTGCTGGTCTTATTAGGTTCTTTCCCTCTTTCTATCCCTCTCTCCCCCTCCCTCTCTCCCTCTCTTGCTCTCTCTCTCTATCGTTCCGTTCCTGCTCCCAGCTGTTCCTCATTCTCCTTAACTACCTCATTTACTCTTTTCACACCTGTCCCCTATTTTGCCCTCTGATTAGAGTCCCTATTTCTCCTCTGTTTTCCTTCTGTCCTTGTCGGATCCTTGCTTGATGTTCGCTGTTCTGTGTCCTTGTTCCGCCCCTGTCGTGTTTTACCTTCTTCAGATGCTGCGTGTTAGCAGGTGTCAATGTCAGCTACGGCCGGTGCCTTCCCGAAGCGACCTGCAGTCTGTGGTCGCGTCTCCAGTCATTCCTCTCTACTGACGAGTGGATTTCAGTTTTCTGTTTTTGCATTAGGATTATCGCTTTTGTTTAAGACGTGAATAAAGACTCTGTTTCCGTTAAGTCGCTTTTGGGTCCTCATTCACCAGCATAACAGAAGTATCCGACCAAGAATGGACCCAGCGACTACGGATTCTCGCAACACTGCCGTCGAGATCCAGGGAGCAATGCTCGGCAGACACGAGCAGGAATTGTCTGCTGCTCGTCATGCCGTTGAGACCCTGGCCGCTCAGGTTTCCAAACTCTCAGGACAGTTTCAGAGTCTTCGTCTCGTGCCACCAGCTACTTCCTGGTCTTCAGAGTCTCCGGAACCTAGGGTTAATAACCCACCATGTTACTCTGGGCAGCCCACTGGTCTGCCGCTCCTTTCTCACCCAGTGTGATATTGTGTCTCTCTCAACCCAACACATACTCAAGAGAGAGAGCTCGGATTGCTTACGTCATTTCACTCCTTACTGGTCGGGCTCGGGAGTGGGGCACAGCTATCTGGGAGGCAAGAGCTGAGTGTTCTAACAATTATCTGAACTTTAAAGAGGAGATGATACGGGTTTTTGATCGTTCAGTTTTTGGTAAGGAGGCTTCTAGGGCTCTGGCTTCCCTATGTCAAGGTGATCGATCCATAACGGATTACTCTATAGAGTTTCGCACTCTTGCTGCCTCCAGTGACTGGAATCGAGCGGCGTTGCTCGCTCGTTTTCTGGAGGGACTCACGCTGAGGTTAAAGATAAGATTCTCTCCCGAGGTTCCTTCCAGCGTGGACTCTTTGATTGCACTCGCCATCCGCATAGAACGACGGGTAGATCTTCGTCACCGAGCTCGTGGAAGAGAGCTCGCGTTAACGGTGTTCCCCCTCTCCGCATCTCAACCATCTCCTCCCTCCGGCTCAGAGACTGAGCTGTCAGTCCAGGCTGTCAGTGATTGGCCCGTTCCAAAGTCACGTGTCGAGTTGCAGCGCTTTCTAGGTTTCGCTAATTTCTATCGGCGTTTCATTCGTAATTTCGGTCAAGTTGCTGCCCCTCTCACAGCTCTTACTTCTGTCAAGACGTGCTTTAAGTGGTCGGTTCCGCCCAGGAAGCTTTTGATCTCCTCAGAAGCGTTTTACATCCGCTCCTATCCTTGTTACTCCTGATGTCACTAAACAATTCATTGTCGAGGTTGACGTTCAGAGGTGGGCGTAGGAGCCATTCTATCCCAGCGCTTCCATTCTGACGATAAGGTCCATCCTTGCGCTTATTTTTCTCCTTACGCCTGTCGCCATCGGAACGCAACTATGATGTGGGTAACCACGAACTGCTCGCCATCCGCTTAGCCCTAGGCGAATGGCGGCAGTGGTTGGAGGGGCGACCGTTCCTTTTGTCGTTTGGACTGACCATAAGAACCTTGAGTACATCCGTTCTGCCAAACGACTTAATGCACGTCAAGCTCGTTGGGCGTTGTTTTTCGCTCGTTTCGAGTTCGTGTTTCTCCCTGGGTAATAAGAACACTAAGCCTGATGCCTTATCCCGTCTCTTTAGTTCTTCTGTGGCTTCTACCGACCCCCGAGGGGATTCTCCCTGAAAGGGCGTGTTGTCGGGTTGACTGTCTGGGGAATTGAGAGACAGGTAAAGCAAGCACTCACTCACACTGCGTCGCCGCGCTTGTCCTAGGCAACCTTCTTTCGATCCTGTCTCTACTCGTCTGGCTGTTCTTCAGTGGGCTCACTCTGCCAAGTTAGCTGGCCACCCCGCGTTCGGTCACGCTTGCTTCTATTCGCCAGCGGTTTTGGTGGCCTACTCAGGAGCGTGACACGCGCCGTTTCGTGGCTGCTTGTTCGGACTGCGCGCAGACTAAGTCAGGTAACTCTCCTCCTGCCGGTCGTCTCAGACTGCTTCCCATTCCTTCTCGACCATGGTCTCACATCGCCCACTTTATTACCGGTCTGCCTTCGTCTGCGGGGAAGACTGTGATTCTTACGGTTGTCGATAGGTTTCTCCTAAGGCGGCACATTTCATTCCCCTCGCTAAGCTTCCTTCCGCTAAGGAGACGGCACAAATCATCATTGAGAATGTGTTCAGAATTCATGGCCTCCGTTAGGGACGCCGTTTCAGACAGAGGTCCATAGTAATTCATGTCACAGTTTTGGAGGAGTTCTGTCGTTTGATTGGTGCTTCCGTCAGTCTCTCTTCCGGTTTTCAGCCCCAGTCTAACGGTCAAGCAGAAAGGGCCAATCAGACGATTGGTCGCATATTACGCAGCCTTTCTTTTAGAAACCCTGCGTCTTGGGCAGAACAGCTCCCTGGGCAGAATACGCTCACAACTCGCTTCCTTCGTCTGCTACCGGGCTATCTCCGTTTCAGAGTAGTCTTGGGTACCAGCCTCCTCTGTTCTCATCCCAGCTCGCCGAGTCAGCGTTCCCTCCGCTCAGGCTTTTGTCCAACGTTGTGAGCGCACCTGGAGGAGGGTCAGGTCTGCACTTTGCCGTTACAGGGCGCAGACTGTGAGCCGCCAATAAACGTAGGATTAAAGAGTCCTCGGTATTGTCGCGGTCAGAGAGTGTGGCTTTCCAGTGGCCTTCCCCTTCTACGACAGCTTCTCGCAAGTTGACTCCCATGCGGTTCATTGGTCCGTTCCGTATTTCTCAGGTCGTCAATCCTGTCGCTGTGCGACTGCTTTAGCCTCCGCGACATCTTCGTCGCGTCCACCCTGTCTTCTGTCTCCTGTGTCAAGCCTTTTCTTGCACCCCGTTCGTCCCCCACGTCCTTGTCGGCGCACCTATTACAAGGTGCACGGAAGATCATGGACATGCGTTCTCTGGGGCGTGGTCACCAGTACTTAGTGGATTGGGAGGGTTACGGTCCTGAGGAGAGGGAGTTGGGTTCCATCTCGGGGCGTGCTGGACCGTTCGTTGATTGATGATTTCCTCCGTTGCCGCCAGGGTTCCTCTCGAGTGCGCCAGGAGGCGCTCGGTGAGTGGGGGGTACTGTCATGTTTTGTCATTGGTTATCATGTCTTGTCTCTGTGCTTCCCTTCTATTCATTTCCCTCTGCTGGTCTTATTAGGTTCTTTCCCTCTTTCTATCCCTCTCTCCCCCTCCCTCTCTCCCTCTCTCGCTCTCTCTGCTCGTTCCGTTCCTGCTCCCAGCTGTTCCTCATTCTCCTTAACTACCTCATTCTCTTTTCACACCTGTCCCCCTGTTTGCCCTTTGATTAGAAGTCCTATTTCTCTCTGTTTTCCGCTTCTGTCCTTGTCGGATCCTTGCTTGATGTTCGCTGTTCTGTGTCCTTGTTCCGCCCTGTGGTGTTTTACCTTCTTCAGATGCTGTGTTGGCAGGTGTCAATGTCAGCCAGGTGCCTTCCAGAGACGACCTGCAGTCTGTGTCGCGTCTCAGTCATTCCTCTCTACTGGTGGATTTCAGTTTTCTGTTTTTGCATTAGGATTATCGCTTTGTTTAAGACGTGAATAAAGACTCTGTTTCCGTTAAGTCGCTTTTGGGTCCTCATTCACCAGCATAACAGA
>NW_025758847.1:0-4924 GCF_021184085.1 Oncorhynchus gorbuscha | reverse complement strand
GTGAGGAAGAGACTCTAGAGGACAGGAAAGATGACAGACAAACACCAATGGATGAAGAGTACTCCAGAGACAGAGAGACAGAAGGTGAGGAAGAGACTCTAGAGGACAGGAAAGATGACAGACAAACACAAAGTGATGAAGAGTACCCAGAGACAGAGAGACAGAAGGTGAGGAAGAGACTCTAGAGGATGAAAGATGACAGACAAACACAAAGGATGAAGAGTACCCAGAGACAGAGAGACAGAAGGTGAGGAAGAGACTCTAGAGGACAGGAAAGATGACAGACAAACACAAAGTGATGAAGAGTACTCCAGAGACAGAGAGACATAAGGTGAGGAAGAGACTCTAGAGGACAGGAAAGATGACAGACAAACACAAAGTGATGAAGAGTACTCCAGAGACAGAGAGACAGAGAGACAGAAGAGACTCTAGAGGACAGGAAAGATGACAGACAAACACAAAGTGATGAAGAGTACTCCAGAGACAGAGAGACAGAAGGTGAGGAAGAGACTCTAGAGGACAGGAAAGATGACAGACAAACACAAAGGATGAAGAGCTCAGAGACAGAGAGACAGAAGGTGAGGAAGAGACTCTAGAGGACAGGAAAGATGACAGACAAAAACACAAAGGATAGAAGAGTACTCCAGAGACAGAGACAGAAGGTGAGGAAGAGAATCTAGAGGACAGGAAAGATGACAGACAAACACAAAGTGATGAAGAGTACTCCAGAGACAGAGAGACAGAAGGTGAGGAAGAGACTCTAGAGGACAGGAAAGATGACAGACAAACACAAAGTGATGAAGAGTACTCCAGAGACAGAGAGACAGAAGGTGAGGAAGAGACTCTAGAGGACAGGAAAGATGACTGACAAACACAAAGTGATGAAGAGTACTCCAGAGACAGAGAGACAGAAGGTGAGGAAGAGACTCTAGAGGACAGGAAAGATGACATACAATTACAAAGTGATGAAGAGTACTCCAGAGACAGAGAGACAGAAGATGAGGAAGAGACTCTAGCGGACAGGAAAGATGACAGACAAGCACAAAGTGATGAAGAGTACTCCAGAGACAGAGGACAGAAGGTGAGGAAGAGTACTCCAGAGACAGAGGGACAGAAGGTGAGAAGAGTACTCAGAGACAGAGGACAGAAGGTGAGGAAGAGTACTCCAGGGAGACAGAGGACAGAACAAGTGAGCCGTGCTAAAAGAAACGTCAGACCCAGGAGCAAAGTCATTTTCCATTTCTATTAAGATGGAAGGAAATAAAGCCCTTATCAGGTGCCTCAAATCTACACAGCCACCTGTATTCTGAATGTAATAAGGTCAACCCATGTTGCACCTTGGCATTCAAATACAAACATGTCAAACTAGTCACAGCCGGAAAAAAGCCTCACCTTACTTCTGTGCCTGGACACCTGCACCTTTCAGTCATGTAAAACCAAATACATTTAGATGACAAAGTCCTAGCAAATATAGCAAATATGTCAACATCATCAAATATGTCAACATCATCAAATATGTCAACATCATCAAATATGTCAACATCATGGTATTCAGATTTGGTGAGGTGACACACCAACGAAGTGAGAGAAGATGTAGGCCTGTAAGATATACATTTTTAATTTAGAAAAATGTATGTAAAATCTTGTGAGGTGAAAATGGACAAACTAAAGGGTGTGCAATATAGAAGGGTAGTCAGTGGACATTCTGAACCTTGTTTGAAGTCAGTAGGTCACATGACCAAGGAGCTATTGAAATTCAAATGTCAAAAAAGTTTGTACTTTGTTTATGCTCCCTAACTATTTCAACTAGGAATACAAAATGCTGCTCACATTTCCACATGTTTATTAGCTCTGGAAAGCGAATCAATGTCCAAATCGGGTGTGCGCAATGTTTCCAACATCATGACACTTATTTGGAGTTTGTGGCTCAAATGGTTTGAAAGCTATTGAGGTTTGAAAGCGCGAATATCCAACTTCAAACTGTCTACCTCGGTCATTTGTATTTGTTCTGCCTGTGCGAGTCTGACCACAAATTAGAGACCACTATGATGACACAACAAATGCGTTTGATGGGTCGCAGGAATATGTTTTTGTATGCTACAGTCCAAACTATGACTTCTGATGGAGTGACTACTGTCGGCATTCAAAGGTTATCCAACTTCAATAAACGCTTGGAGGTAAGGACGACGGTAGTGGTGTAGCTCAGCTTGAGGGCGTATGGACATCACTTATTACTGATATACTGGCTGCCGCAGCATGGATTGTGAGAATCACACTGCAGCGCTCTCATTTAGCTATTTGTGCCTTACGGATTCTGGATGTTGTGAATGTGGATGATTGTTCACAAATGTATATGTGTATTTTAACCCAATAATGGTTGAATATAAGAAGTTTTTAAGCTGCCTATCAATCGTGGTTTTGTGGAGAGAGAGCAGAGACCAAACGGAAGCAAACAGAGTAAAACAATAGTTTCTATTGGACAAATTGAGGTAGGTCCCTCCCCGTTATGTCCAGTTTGCTTCCGTTTAAGAAACGTTTTGCAACAGAAAAGGCGTAATGAATATGCCAGTATACAGCCAGTATAACATGCGTTCTTGCAACCGCTTCATAGTGCGGATCCCAGCCTATAGAATAAAAGTTTGAGGCAGTTCCTCCCTTCTCAACGCCCTCGTCGTGTTTTTTCTACATATTGGCCAAAAAAAAAAAAAAAAAAAATTAAGATGACCACGAGAAAGCCCAATCAGTCGTCGATGACAACAAAATCATAAACAACAGAGTAGGATAATTAGTCCTTAGTTATTGGGTTATACTCGGGTAAAACTATTTGACTAATCTATATTTCCATATTTCCAAGTCCTATTCTTTAAGATCAAGGGGTATTAAATTAATTGTAATGACTGTAAATCTGACAGACTCTGGTGTTTAATGTAAAGATACAGCCTAATGGTATTATTATCTGTAGTAGAAAGCGATGGGTTAGAAGAAGCCAACATAACCAACCCATGAAGTAAAATGTAACATCCATATATGGCCAGCTATGTCAACTTTAACACGAACTTATCCTGCAGTAGATGTGGTTCAATTGGTAATATTCTTTTTTGTCTTCTTCTAATGCCTCTTAAGCAGATTGACGTTAATAAAATGGTTGACGTTTATTGGGATGAGTCTTGTCCTGGAGGCAGAACTGAGCGATTTCAGCTAGATGGGCTATATTCTTAATTTAAGGTTACGGTTAGGCATTATGGGTTAGCAGTGTGGTTAAGGTTAGGGGTTAACATTAGGGTTAGGTTTAAAATCAGATTTGATGACTTTGTGGCTGTGCCAGCTAGTGGCCACTTTGGGAACTACTACTTCAAGGTCTCAGAGCAAGTGACGTCACCGATTGAAACGCTATTTAGCGCGCACCACCCGCTAACTAAACTAGCCGTTTCACATCCGTTACACTTGGGTAATCCAAAGTTTGCATTACTGATGACAATTTTGGACAGGTAACTAGTAACTGTAACGGATTACAATTAGAAAGTAAAACCCCTAACTTGTACAATACAGTAATATACACAATAACAATGCATCCAATAATACAAAAATAGTATCAATAATATTTGATTAAAAGTTTTTTTTTTTGCTACATAATACATTTCATTTGTATGTGAGAAAAGCTCAGTGTAGTTGAAGCACCACAACAGTCGCACAACGTAATTTTTGTAAATGCGCCACATCGTCATCAGTTGGCCCCTGGCGTAGTTGTATGGGTCATCGATAGTTTCATAGTTGGACTCCACACCTCCGTAGTCCCTCATAATCTGTAATGATAGATATAGTAGTAGTAGTTGGACAGGCTATAGCAGTAGCATAGTAGTTTCAGCAGTAGTAGCATAGTAGTAATATAGCAGTAGTATTAATAGTAATATATTATTTGTAGTGTAGTAAGATAGTAGTAGTATAGTAGCAATACACAAAGGCGGCACAGCAACACAGCAGCAGTGTAGTAGTAGTAGTAGTAGTATAATACACTAGCAGTAGTAGTAGTACAATAGTAGTAGTAGTAATATAGTAGTAGTGATAGTAGTAGTAATATAGGAGTAATAGTATTAGTAGTAATAGTACTATAATACTAGTAGTATAGTAGATGCGCAGTAGTAGTATGGTGGTGTAGTAGTACTCGTAGTAATAATAGCAGTAGTACTCGTAGTAATATTAGCAGTATAGTAGTAGTAGTATTTTTATTTATTTATTTATTTTTTACCTTTATTTTACTAGGCAATTCAGTTAAGAACAAATTCTTATTTTCAATGACGTCCTAGGAACAGTGGGTTAACAGCGTGTTCAGGGGCAGAACGACAGATTTGTACCTTGTCAGCTCGGGGATTCGAACTTGCAACCTTTCGGTTACTAGTCCAACACTCTAACCACTAGGCTACCCTGCTGCCCCATATAGTAGTAGTAGCAGTATAGTAGTAGTACTCGTAGTAATATTAGCAGTATAGTAGTAGTAGTAGTAGTAGCAGTATAGTAGTAGTAGTAGTAGTAGCAGTATAGTAGTAGTACTCATAGTAGTAATAGCAGTATAGTAGTAGTACTCATAGTAATATTAGCAGTATAGTAGTAGTAGTAGTAGTAGCAGTATAGTAGTAGTACTCATAGTAGTAATAGCAGTATAGTAGTAGTACTCATAGTAATATTAGCAGTATAGTAGTAGTACTCGTAGTAATATTAGCAGTATAGTAGTAGTAGTAGTAGTAGTAGCAGTATAGTAGTAGTAGTAGTAGTAGCAGTATAGTAGTAGTACTCATAGTAGTAATAGCAGTATAGTAGTAGTACTCATAGTAATATTAGCAGTATAGTAGTAGTAGTAGTAGTAGTAGTAGTAGTAGCAGTATAGTAGTAGTACTCATAGTAGTAATAGCAGTATAGTAGTAGTACT
>NW_025758846.1:0-4924 GCF_021184085.1 Oncorhynchus gorbuscha | reverse complement strand
AACAGAGTTTATTTAAATCCAAACAGGGAATAACAAAAATCCTCTAGTCTGTAGAGGGGAATAACTAGAGAAGCGGCCACAGACTGCAGGTCGCCGGGTAGGCGCAGGCCGTAGTTGATAGAGCCACCTGCTCACACGCAGCATCTGATGAAGGCAAAAAACACGACAGGACAGGGCGAAACACAATCACAGCATGGTGAATACAAAACAAGGAACCGACGGGACAGGAACGGATCACAAAGGAATAAATAGGGACTCTAATCAGGGGAAAGGATCGGGAACAGGTGTGGGAAGACTAAATGATGATTAGGGGAATAGGAACAGCTGGGAGCAGGAACGGAACGATAGAGAGAAGAGAGCGAGAGAGTGAGAGAGGGAGGGGAGAGAGAGGGATAGAAGGAGGAAAGAACCAAATAAGACCAGCAGAGGGAAACGAATAGCATGGGGAGCACAGGGACAAGACATGATAATAAATGACAAACATGACAGTACCCCCCACTCACCGGCGCCTCCTGGCGCACTCGAGGAGGAATCCTGGCGGCAACGGAGGAAATCATCGATGAGTGAACGGTCCAGCACGTCCCGAGACGGAACCCAACTCCTCTCCTCAGGACCGTAACCCTCCCAATCCACTAGGTATTGGTGACCCCGTCCCGAGAACGCATGTCCATGATCTTATGTACCTTGTAAATAGGTGCGCTCTCGACAAGGACGGGAGGGGGAGGGAAGACGAACGGGGTGCGAAGAAAGGGCTTAACACAGGAGACATGGAAGACAGGATGGACGCGACGAAGATGTCGCGGAAGAAGCAGTCGCACAGCGTGGGATTGACGACCTGGGAGACACGGAACGGACCAATGAACCGCGGAGTCAACTTACGAGAAGCTGTCGTAAGAGGAAGGTTGCGAGTGGAAAGCCACACTCTCTGGCCGCAACAATACCTTGGACTCTTAATCCTGCGTTTATTGGCGGCTCTCACCGTCTGTGCCCTGTAACGGCAAAGTGCAGACCTCACCCTCCTCCAGGTGCGCTCACAACGTTGGACAAACGCTTGAGCGGAGGGAACGCTGGACTCGGCAAGCTGGGATGAGAACAGAGGAGGCTGGTAACCCAGACTACTCTGAAACGGAGATAACCCGGTAGCAGACGAAGGAAGCGAATTGTGGGCGTATTCTGCCCAGGGGAGCTGTTCTGCCCAAGACGCAGGGTTTCTGAAAGAAAGGCTGCGTAGTATGCGACCAATCGTCTGATTGGCCCTCTCTGCTTGACCGTTAGACTGGGGATGAAACCCGGAAGAGAGACTGACGGACGCACCAATCAAACGACAGAACTCCCTCCAAAACTGTGACGTGAATTGCGGGCCTCTGTCTGAAACGGCGTCTAACGGGAGGCCATGAATTCTGAATACATTCTCAATAATGATTTGTGCCGTCTCCTTAGCGGAAGGAAGTTTAGCGAGGGGAATGAAATGTGCCGCCTTAGAGAACCTATCGACAACCGTCAGAATCACAGTCTTCCCCGCAGACAAAGGCAGACCGGTAATGAAGTCTAAGGCAATGTGAGACCATGGTCGAGAAGGAATGGGGAGCGGTCTGGGACGACCGGCAGGAGGAGAGTTACCCGACTTAGTCTGCGCGCAGTCCGAACAAGCAGCCACGAAGCGGCGCGTGTCACGCTCCTGAGTCGGCCACCAAAGCGCTGGCGAATAGACGCAAGAGTGCCTCGAACACCGGGATGACCAGCTAACTTGGCAGAGTGAGCCCACTGAAGAACAGCCAGACGAGTGGAAACAGGAACGAAAAGGAGGTTACTAGGACAAGCGCGCGGCGGCGCAGTGTGCGTGAGTGCTTGCTTAACCTGTCTTTCAATTCCCCAGACTGTTAACCCGACAACACGCCCATAAGGAAGAATCCCCTCGGGATCAGTAGAAGCCACAGAAGAACTAAACAGACGGGATAAGGCATCAGGCTTGGTGTTCTTGCTACCCGGACGGTAAGAAATCACAAACTCGAAACGAGCGAAAAACAACGCCCAACGAGCTTGACGGGCATTAAGTCGTTTGGCAGAACGGATGTACTCAAGGTTCTTATGGTCTGTCCAAACGACAAAAGGAACAGTCGCCCCCTCCAACCACTGTCGCCATTCGCCTAGGGCTAAGCGGATGGCGAGCAGTTCACGGTTACCCACATCATAGTTGCGCTCAGATGGCGACAGGCGATGAGAAAAATAAGCGCAAGGATGAACCTTATCGTCAGACTGGAAGCGCTGGGATAGAATGGCTCCCACGCCTACCTCTGAAGCGTCAACCTCGACAATGAATTGTCTAGTGACGTCAGGAGTAACGAGGATAGGAGCGGACGTAAAACGTTCTTTTAGAAGATCAAAAGCTCCCTGGGCGGAACCGGACCACTTAAAACACGTCTTGACAGAAGTAAGAGCTGTGAGAGGGGCAGCAACTTGACCGAAATTACGAATGAAACGCCGATAGAAATTAGCGAAACCTAAAAAGCGCTGCAACTCGACACGTGACCTTGGAACGGGCCAATCACTGACAGCTTGGACCTTAGCGGAATCCATCTGAATGCCTTCAGCGGAAATAACGGAACCGAGAAAAGTAACGGAGGAGACATGAAAGAGCACTTCTCAGCCTTTACGTAGAGACAATTCTCTAAAAGGCGCTGTAGAACACGTCGAACGTGCTGAACATGAATCTCGAGTGACGGAGAAAAAATCAGGATATCGTCAAGATAGACAAAAACAAAAATGTTCAGCATGTCTCTCAGAACATCATTAACTAATGCCTGAAAAACAGCTGGCGCATTGGCGAGACCGAACGGCAGAACCCGGTACTCAAAATGCCCTAACGGAGTGTTAAACGCCGTTTTCCACTCGTCCCCCTCTCTGATGCGCACGAGATGGTAAGCGTTACGAAGGTCCAACTTAGTAAAGCACCTGGCTCCCTGCAGAATCTCGAAGGCTGATGACATAAGGGGAAGCGGATAACGATTCTTAACCGTTATGTCATTCAGCCCTCGATAATCCACGCAGGGCGCAGAGTACCGTCCTTCTTCTTAACAAAAAAGAACCCCGCCCCGGCCGGAGAAGAAGAAGGCACTATGGTACCGGCGTCAAGAGACACAGACAAATAATCCTCGAGAGCCTTACGTTCGGGAGCCGACAGAGAGTATAGTCTACCTCGAGGAGGAGTGGTCCCCGGAAGGAGATCAATACTACAATCATACGACCGGTGAGGAGGAAGGGAGTTGGCTCGGGACCGACTGAAGACCGTGCGCAGATCATGATATTCCTCCGGCACTCCTGTCAAATCGCCAGGTTCCTCCTGAGAAGTAGGGACAGAAGAAACGGGAGGGATGGCAGACATTAAACACTTCACATGACAAGAAACGTTCCAGGATAGGATAGAATTACTAGACCAATTAATAGAAGGATTATGACATACTAGCCAGGGATGACCCAAAACAACAGGTGTAAACGGTGAACGGAAAATCAAAAAAGAAATAGTCTCACTGTGGTTACCAGATACTGTGAGGGTTAAAGGTAGTGTCTCAAATCTGATACTGGGAAGATGACTACCATCTAAGGCGAACATGGGCGTAGGCTTATCTAACTCTCTGAAAGGAATGTCATGTTTCCGAACCCATGCTTCGTCCATGAAACAACCCTCAGCCCCAGAGTCTATCAAGGCACTACATGTAGCACCCGAACCGGTCAGCGTAGGTGGACCGACAAAGTAGTACAGGACCTTGATGGAGAGACTTGAGTAGTTGCGCTCACCTGTAGCCCTCCGCTTACAGATGAGCTCTGGCTTTTACTGGACATGAATTAACAAAATGTCCAGCAACTCCGCAATAGAGGCACAGGCGGTTGGTGATCCTCCGTTCCCTC
This sequence comes from Oncorhynchus gorbuscha, assembly GCF_021184085.1. Taxonomy (NCBI): domain Eukaryota; kingdom Metazoa; phylum Chordata; class Actinopteri; order Salmoniformes; family Salmonidae; genus Oncorhynchus; species Oncorhynchus gorbuscha. The sequence continues at coordinate 1,018 of NW_025758846.1, read as the reverse complement.
TCCTTATTCGAGATGCGAATCCCTCCCAGCTGCATGGGCTCAGTCTCAAAGCCAGAGGAGGGAGATGGTTGCGATGCGGAGCAGGGAAACACCGTTGATGCGAGCTCTCTTCCACGAGCCCGGTGACGAAGATCTACCCGTCGTTCTATGCGGATGGCGAGAGCAATCAAAGAGTCCACATCTGAAGGAACCTCCCGGGAGAGAATCTCATCCTTAACCACTGCGTGGAGTCCCTCCAGAAAACGAGCGAGCAGCGCCGGCTCGTTCCACTCACTAGAGGCAGCAAGAGTGCGAAACTCAATGGAATAATCCGTTATGGACCGTTCACCTTGGCATAAGGAAGCCAGGGCCCTAGAAGCCTCCCCACCAAAAACTGAACGGTCAAAAACCCGAATCATCTCCTCTTTAAAGTTCTGGAATTTGTTAGAGCAATCAGCCCTTGCCTCCCAGATAGCTGTGCCCCATTCTCGAGCCCGGCCAGTAAGGAGTGAAATGACGTAAGCAACCCGAGCTCTCTCTCTAGAGTATGTGTTGGGTTGGAGAGAGAACACAATCTCACACTGCGTGAGAAAGGAGCGGCACTCAGTGGGCTGCCCGGAGTAGCAAGGTGGGTTATTAACCCTAGGTTCTGGAGGCTCGGCAGGCCAGGAAGTAACAGGTGGCACGAGACGTAGACTCTGGAACTGTCCAGAGAGGTCGGAAACCTGAGCGGCCAGGTTCTCCACGGCATGGCGAGCAGCAGACAATTCCTGCTCGTGTCTGCCGAGCATGGCTCCTTGGATCTCGACGGCAGTGTAACGAGCGTCTGAAGTCGCTGGGTCCATTCCTTGGTCGGTTCCTTCTGTCATGCAGGTGAAAGAGGACCCAAAAGCGACTTAACAGAAACAGAGTTTATTTAAATCCAAACAGGGAATAACAAAAATCCTCTAGTCTGTAGAGGGGAATAACTAGAGAAGCGGCCACAGACTGCAGGTCGCCGGGTAGGCGCAGGCCGTAGTTGATAGAGCCACCTGCTCAC
>NW_025758845.1:0-4925 GCF_021184085.1 Oncorhynchus gorbuscha | reverse complement strand
CCCTCACCCCCACCTGAGAACTCAATTCAGATCCCTCCAACTTGAGGAGGGCATATGAGGTATGCGGTCAGCTGTATGGCTGGCTCAGAGAAGAGGACGCCCCTGCCTTGCACAGTCCTGTGGGACATCTTAATTGGGCATGGGACACAAGCTAAGGCTTGATCACCCTTTAGCTGGCCACCCTCGTCCCGTGTTTTATGATTCTGATTATCTGGACCAGTCCAGTGACTGCTGTGAAAGGACAGCTGACAACATAGGAAAGTCTGTGTGACAGCTTGGAGAGACAGCTGACCGGAGGCAATAGACCCCACTGGGGCTGTCATGGGTTAGCTACCCATGTTGGCAGTCTCGACGCTGTTTCAGTATGTTGGAGACACCCACTAAGTGCTACTGAAAGTCAACAAAGGAACATACCCCTAGAGCCTGCGAGAGCTGGGGCGCAAGATGGCTCAACGACTGATCACACGGTTACGGACCCAGGAACGGAAACGACTACGAGTAGGAACACAGCACATGAGACAACCATAACAGCAGCAGGACACACACTTCAGGTGTGCAGCTGTGGTTGGGAGAGAGTAACATCGGCAAGGGGGTTAAGGATCCATCAAGGGAGGAAAAGGTGCTTGTTAGAGAAGCAGAGACAGGGACCTCGCATTGACCAGTACTTCTTACGAAGCAGCCAGTCAAATCAGTCGAATGAAGCACAGCGACGGACGCAAAACCAAAGTTCGCAGAGCATCAGCACCCCTGTAACTGAGGAGGATAACACAAGCACAGGAATGCCGGTGGATGAACTCACCCAACCACAGAGACCTCTAAAAGAGGAAAAGATCAAAGGGCACAGACCGAGTGTGAAGTGGCCCAAAGCCGTTGAAAAGAGAGAGTGGGAAACAATCAACAACGACCTGACAAAAATCTTGGAACAACAGGTAGGAAAAGCAGAGAAAAAGCTTGAAAGGATGGGAGACATTATCTACCACTACGGAGAAGAGCGCTTTGGCGTAAACGAAAGGAGAAGTGGCAAGACACCTCCCGCGCCAGCCAAATCTAGGAGACAGCAGGAGATCGAGATACTTGTCAGAGAGAGAAGGCAGCTGAGGAAGCAGTGGAAGAAGGCCTCTGATGCAGAGAGAGAAGGTCTCATGCTACTCCAAGCAGACATTAAATGTCGGCTGGCAACCTTGCGAAGAGCGGAAAACTTAAGGAAACTTCGTAGGAAGAAGGAACACTCAAGAACACGGTTCTATAAAAACCCCTTTAAGTTTGTCAAAGATCTCTTCGCAAAGGAAAAGTGCGGAATCCTAAAAACTACAAAGCCTGAACTGGAAGAACATCTGGAAAAGGTCCACCAGGACATGAAAAGGCATGAGCAGATAATCATCCCACATGACATCCCACCTATTCAACCACCAGAATTCAATCTGGACACTGACCCTCAAAATGGAGGGAAGTAGAGAACGTTGTCCGAAGAGCAAGAGCGGCCTCGGCTCCTGGGCCTAATGGAGTACCATACAAGCTCTACAAGAACGCCCGGATGTTCTACGCTTTCTTTGGAGGCTCATGAGGATAGTGTGGCAGAAGGAAATAATACCAAAGGCATGGCGAAGGGCTGGTGGTGTGCTAATCCCGAAAGAGAAGGATGCGACAGACATCAGTCAATTCCGACCAATCTCCCTTCTCAACGTCGAAGGGAAGATCTTTTTCAGTATAATAGCACAGAGGCTGTCCACTTATCTGGAAAGGAACAAGTACATTGATACATCTGTACAGAAAGCAGGCATTCCTGGTTTCTCTGGTTGCCTGGAACATACTAGTATGATTTGGCACCAGATCCAAACAGCTAAGAAGGACAAGAGAGACCTCTATGTCATCTTCCTCGACTTGGCCAATGCCTTTGGCTCAGTTCCCCATGAACTCCTCTGGGAATCCTTCAACATTTTCCACGTACCAGAACCCATCACTACACTGGTAAAGGCCTATTTCAAGACCTGCAATTGTGTTTCACAACACCTGACTTCACAACAACATGGCAGCGCTTGGAAGTAGGCATAATGGCAGGCTGTACAATTTCTCCTCTGGCCTTCACTATGGCCATGGAAGTCATCATCAGGGCATCGAGATGGGTGGTCGGTGGTGAGAGAACTAAGGAAGGGCTCCGTCTCCCACCTATCCGAGCATACATGGATGACATGACTACACTGACCACCACTGCAGCATGCACCAGGCGGCTACTTGCAAAACTGCAGGATAACATCAAGTGGGCACGGATGAAAATCAAGCCAAGCAAATCTCGAAGCATCTCCATAGTCAAGGGACAGCTTAAAGATGTGAGGTTCTGCATTGGAGATGACCCGATACCAACGGTGTCTGAGCAACCCATCAAGAGCCTGGGTAGATGGTACAACGAAAGCCTCCGGGATAAAGATCAAGTGCAGCAAGTAAGGCAGGACATCGCCGACGGTCTTGAGAACATCAACAAGACCCTACTGCCTGGGAGGCTCAAGCTCTGGTGCCTACAGTTTGGACTTCTCCCCGGGTAATGTGGCCACTCACCGTCTATGAGGTCCCAATAACAACAGTGGAGAAGATGGAGCGAACCATTACCTCATACGTGAAGAAATGGCTGGGTGTCCCACGATGCCTGAGTAACATCGGCCTCTATGGCAAAGGGGTCCTTGAACTACCTCTTACAAGTCTAACGGAGGAGTACAAGTGCTCTAAAGTAAGACTTCAGATGACATTGAAGGACTCCAAAGACCAGACCATTAGCAAGGCTGCACCTCCCCTACAAACTGGACGGAAATGGACATCATCCAATGCTGTGCAGCAAGCAACATCAGCCCTGAGACACCAAGACATTGTGGGGAATATCCAGCATGGAAGAGGAGGCTTTGGCCTGGCAGCAAGCAAACCAACGTTCCATAAGGCAACAACATCTGAACGCAGGAAGCTGGTGGTCGAGGAGGTGCGAAGACAGGAGGAGACTGCAAGAAGTGCAAAGGCTGTCTCTCTTGCTAAACAAGGGCAATGGACGCGGTGGGAAGGCCTGGAGAGGAGAAAGATCAACTGGAGTGAGCTTTGGCAAATGGAGGCAAGCAACATCAGCTTCATCATAAGAGCTGTTTATGATGTGCTTCCATCACCAAAAAATCTACATCAATGGTATGGCGAGGACTCGACCTGCCCCCTCTGCCCAGCTCCAGCGACTCTCAGGCATATAATGACAGGTTGCAAGACCAGCCTCTCACAAGGCCGCTACACCTGGAGGCACAATCAGGTCCTCAAGAGCCTGGCTGCAGCACTTGAGACCAAGAGGAGTGCAACCAATTCATTACCTCCAAAAACAAGCAATCCCGTCAAAACAACAACATTCATCCGGGAGGGACAGAAAAGGCCCAAGTATCCTCCTACAAAGCCAGAAACTGGACACCTAGCTATGGCCCGGGACTGGAAGATGCTTGTCGATATTGGCCAGCAACTCATTTTTCCACCTGAGATTGCTTCTACCAACCTTAGGCCAGACATGGTACTCTGGTCCCCTTCACGAAAGGCTGTGTACATCATAGAGCTCACAGTCCCGTGGGAAAACTCTGTTGAAGAGGCCTACGAACGTAAGAAACTGCGTTACACAGAGTTGGCAGCAGACGCAACTCAGCGTGGCTGGAATGCAAAAGTCTGGCCAGTTGAAGTGGGATGCAGAGGATTCGTGGCTTCTTCCATCATCAGGTTGCTGAAAGAACTTGGAATCCATGGACAGGCTCTGCGGCAGACCGTCAGAGCAGTTTCTCAAGCAGCTGAAAGAGGTAGCCAGTGGATCTGGATCAAACGGAAGGACCCTTGCTGGGCTATAACTTCATGACCCCTCACCCCCACCTGAGAACTCAATTCAGATCCCTCCAACTTGAGGAGGGCATATGAGGTATGCGGTCAGCTGTATGGCTGGCTCAGAGAAGAGGACGCCCCTGCCTTGCACAGTCCTGTGGGACATCTTAATTGGGCATGGGACACAAGCTAAGGCTTGATCACCCTTTAGCTGGCCACCTTTGATGAGGGTGTTTAGTGATTAAAGGCCGAAACACCCACTGATTCGAAGGCACACTACTGAGGATGTGTCCCAAAAATTGACATCTTACCCCAGTCTAAGAAATAAACCTCCCATGCCACTCTGTCAACATCACGGCAAATCTCATGCGAGTGCATTCCATCTATTGGCACAATGGACAGTTTTTAACATCTCGTCCCGTGTTTTATGATTCTAAGAACAATCTGTTCTTAAATGGCCATGTATAATGTTATAATCTCCACCCGGCACAGCCAGAATAGGAACGGCCACCCCTCAGAGCATGGTTCCTCTTCAGGTTTCTTCTCAGCGTCCTGCCTTCCAAGAGATTATTTTCCCTAGCTGCACCCTGCTTCTACATCTGCATTGCTTTCTGTTTGGGGTTTGAGGCTGGGTTTCTGTATAGTACTTTGTGACATCTGCTGGTGTAAAAGGGCTTTATAAATACATTTGATTGATTGATTGATTGAAATGATCCTATATAAGGCGGAGAGGAGGAAGGGGAAAATGACGGACAGACAGGTTGAGGAAAGGGGAAAATGACGGACAGACAGGTTGAGGAAGGGGGAAAATGACGGATAGACAGGTTGAGGAAGGGGAAATTGAAGACGGTTTTTGCCCAGGAGTTGAGGAAAGGGGAAAATGACGGACAGACAGATGAGGAAGGGGAAGAAATGACGGACAGAGAGGTTGAGGAAGGAAAATGACGGACAGACAGGTTGAGGGAAGGGGAAAATGACGGACGAACAGGTGAGGAATAGGAAAATGACGGACAGACAGGTTGAGGAAGGGGGAAAATGACGGACAGACAGGTTGAGGGGAAGGAGAAATGCAAAGGTAGAGGAAAGATAAGCAAACAGTGTGT
>NW_025758844.1:0-4925 GCF_021184085.1 Oncorhynchus gorbuscha | reverse complement strand
TTATATAATTTGAATCTACATAACAAGTCACATTTCCTGTTGCTGAGGGAATATTGTTGTGTTGTGAGAAACTGCTGCATCTGTTGTTACACAAGTGGGTAACATAACAAAAATATATTCTTTCCCATACCGGGAGTTGAACCCGGGCCACCTGGGTGAAAACCAGGAATCCTAACCGCTAGACCATATGGGAAGACACATACTTAAAATACACATCACAGACACATCTTTAAATGTTGACATTATGCCTGTTGGATTCAAAAACCTCATCTTTTTTCTCAGAGATGTTGGGGAATGTCCAGATGAAATCCATCTATAATGTGTTTGAAGTGAGAACAGCCAGAAGCACAGAAAGGTATACAGTATCATTTGATCCTCCTGTTGTTGCATGAATTTTACTGCAGAGCAAGAAATGCAGCCATGAAGTGTATTCAACGTTTAAAAAGCCTTATATAATTTGAATCTACATAACAAGTCACATTTCCTGTTGCTGAGGGAATATTGTTGTGTTGTGAGAAACTGCTGCATCTGTTGATACACAAGTGGGTACCTAACGAAAATATATTCTTTCCCATACCGGGAGTTGAACCCGGGCCAGCTGGGTGAAAACCAGGAATCCTAACCGCTAGACCATATGGGAAGACACATATTTAATACACACATCACAGACAAATCTTTAGATGTTGACATCATGCCTGTTGGATTTAAAAGCTAAATATTTTGTTCTCAGAGATGTCGGGGAATGTCCAGATGAAATCCGTCTAAAATGTGTTTGAAGTGAGAACAGCCAGAAGCACTGAAAGGTTTACAGTATCATTCCCAGCTTGATTTCAGTCAATTAAATAAACTATTGAGGCAGCCAGGAGTCAAACCTTGAATGTTCTTCTCTGTAATTAGACACATTATCCATTGCGCCACTGGCACCACGTCTAAGTTGAAGTCAGGTCACAGCTAGACCAGTTTACACAGTCATAGCGTCTGTCAAAAACAAGGTTCCTTGGTTTTCTGTTTCAGATGCATATCTTAATTTGATCCTCCTGTTGTTGCATGAATTTTACTGCAGAGCAAGAAATGCAGCCATGAAGTGTATTCAACGTTTAAAAACCCTTGTATAATTTGAATCTACATAACATGTCACATTTCCTGTTGCTGAGGGAATATTGTTGTGTTGTGAGAAACTGCTGCATCTGTTGTTACACAAGTGGATACCCTACGAAAATATATTCTTTCCCATAACGGGAGTTGAACCCGGGCGAAAACCAGGAATCCTAACCGCTAGACCATATGGGAAGACACATACTGAAAAATACACATCACAGACAAATCTTTAAATGTTGACATTATGCCTGTTGGATTTAAAAGTGACATCTTTTTTCTCAGAGATGTTGGGGAATGTCCAGATGATTTCGGTCAATTCAATAAATTGATTTCGGTCAATTCAATAAAGTATTGAGCCAGTCAGGAGTTGAACCTAGAATTTCTGATCCGTAGTCAGACACTTTATCCATTGCGCCACTGACCACACATTTAAACTGAAGTCAGGTCACAGCTAGACCAGTGTACACAGTCATAGCGTCTGTCAATAACAAGGTTCCTTGGTTTTCTGTTTCAGATGCATATCTTCATTTGATCCTCCTGTTGTTGCATGAATTTTACTGTAGAGCAAGAAATGCAGCCATGAAGTGTATTCAACGTTTAAAAACTCTTGTATAATATAAATATACATGAAGTTTAACATTTCCTGTTGCTGAGGGAATACTGTTGTGTTGTGTGAAACCACTGCATATTTTGTTACACAACTGCTTACCTAACGACAAGATATTCTTTCCCATACCGGGAGTCGAACCCGGGCCACCAGAGTGAAAACCAGGAATCCTAACCGCTAGACCATATGGGAAGACACATACTTAAAATACACATCACAGACAAATCTTTAAATGTTGACATTATGCCTGTTGGATTTAAAAGCTACATCTTTTTTTCTCAGAGATGTTGGGGAATGTCCAGATGAAATCCGTCTAAAATGTGTTTGAAGTGACAACAGCCAGAAGCACTGAAAGGTATACAGTATCATTCCCAGCTTGATTTCAGTCAATTAAATAAAGTATTGAGGCAGCCAGGAGTTGAACCATGAATCTTCTGATCCGTAGTCAGACACGTTATCCATTGCTCCACTGGCCACACGTCTAAGCTGAAGTCAGGTCACAGCTAGACCAGTGTACACAGTCATAGCGTCTGTCAACAACAAGGTTCCTTGGTTTTCTGTTTCAGATGCATATCTTAATTTGATCCTCCTGTTGTTGCATGAATTTTACTGCAGAGCAAGAAATGCAGCCATGAAGTGTATTCAACGTTTAAAAAGCCATGTATAATTTGAATCTATATAACAAGTCACATTTCCTGTTGCTGAGGGAATATTGTTGTGTTGTGAGAAACTGCTGCATCTGTTGTTACACAAGTACGTACCTAACGACAATATATTCTTTCCCATACCGGGAATTGAAACCTGGCCACCTGGGTGAAAACCAGGAATCCTTACCGCTAGACCATATGGGAAGAAACATACTTAAAATACACATCACAGTCAAATCTTTAAATGTTGACATTATGCCTGTTTGATTTAAAAGCTACATCTTTTTTAATACAGTATCATTCCCTGCTTGATTTCAGTCAATTAAACAAAGTATTGAGCCAGCCAGGAGTCGAACCTAGAATCTTCTGATCCGTAGTCAGACACGTTATCCATTGCACCACTGGCCCCACGTCTTAGCTGAAGTCAGGTCACAGCTAGACAAGTGTACACAGTCATAGCGTCTCTCAACAACAAGGTTCCTTTTTTTCTGTTTCAGATGCATATCTTAATTTGATCCTCCTGTTGTTGCATGAATTTTACTGCAGAGCAAGAAATGCAGCCATGAAGTGTATTCAACGTTTAAAAATAATTGTATAATTCAAATCTACATGACATGTCACATTTCATGTTGCTGAGGGAATATTGTTGTGTTGTGAGAAACTGCTGCATCTGTTGTTACACAAGTGGGTACCTAATGACAAGATATCCTTTCCCATACAGGGAGTTGAACCCGGGCCACCTGGGTGAAAACCAGGAATCCTAACCGCTAGACCATATGGGAAGACACATACTTAAAATACACATCACAGACAAATCTTTAAATGTTGACATTATGCCTGTTGGATTCAAAAACTACATATTTTTTCTCAGAGATGTTGGGGAATGTCCAGATGAAATCCATCTATAATGTGTTTGAAGTGAGAACAGCCAGAAGCACAGAAAGGTATACAGTATCATTTGATCCTCCTGTTGTTGCATGAATTTTACTGCAGAGCAAGAAATGCAGCCATGAAGTGTATTCAACGTTTAAAAAGCCTTATATAATTTGAATCTACATAACAAGTCACATTTCCTGTTGCTGAGGGAATATTGTTGTGTTGTGAGAAACTGCTGCGTCTGTTGATACACAAGTGGGTACCTAACGAAAATATATTCTTTCCCATACCGGGAGTTGAACCCGGGCCAGCTGGGTGAAAACCAGGAATCCTAACCGCTAGACCATATGGGAAGACACATAGTTAATACACACATCACAGACAAATCTTTAGATGTTGACATCATGCCTGTTGGATTTAAAAGCTAAATATTTTGTTCTCAGAGATGTCGGGAATGTCCAGATGAAATCCGTCTAAAATGTGTTTGAAGTAAGAACAGCCAGAAGCACTGAAAGGTTTACAGTATCATTCCCAGCTTGATTTCAGTCAATTAAGTAAACTATTGAGGCAGCCAGGAGTCAAACCTTGAATGTTCTTCTCTGTAATTAGACACATTATCCATTGCGCCACTGGCACCACGTCTAAGTTGAAGTCAGGTCACAGCTAGACCAGTTTACACAGTCATAGCGTCTGTCAAAAACAAGGTTCCTTGGTTTTCTGTTTCAGATGCATATCTTAATTTGATCCTCCTGTTGTTGCATGAATTTTACTGCAGAGCAAGAAATGCAGCCATGAAGTGTATTCAACGTTTAAAAACCCTTGTATAATTTGAATCTACATAACATGTCACATTTCCTGTTGCTGAGGGAATATTGTTGTGTTGTGAGAAACTGCTGCATCTGTTGTTACACAAGTGGATACCCTACGAAAATATATTCTTTCCCATAACGGGAGTTGAACCCGGGCGAAAACCAGGAATCCTAACCGCTAGACCATATGGGAAGACACATACTGAAAAATACACATCACAGACAAATCTTTAAATGTTGACATTATGCCTGTTGGATTTAAAAGTGACATCTTTTTTCTCAGAGATGTTGGGGAATGTCCAGATGATTTCGGTCAATTCAATAAATTGATTTCGGTCAATTCAATAAAGTATTGAGCCAGTCAGGAGTTGAACCTAGAATCTTCTGATCCGTAGTCAGACACTTTATCCATTGCGCCACTGGCCACACATTTAAACTGAAGTCAGGTCACAGCTAGACCAGTGTACACAGTCATAGCGTCTGTCAATAACAAGGTTCCTTGGTTTTCTGTTTCAGATGCATATCTTCATTTGATCCTCCTGTTGTTGCATGAATTTTACTGCAGAGCAAGAAATGCAGCCATGAAGTGTATTCAACGTTTAAAAAGTATTGTATATACATAATAATAATATATGCCATTTAGCAGACACTTTTATACATAACATGTCACATTTCCTGTTGCTGAGGGAATATTGTTGTGTTGTGTGAAACTGCTGCATCTGTTATTACACAAGTGGGTACCTAACGATAAGATATCCTTTCCCATACCGGGAGTTGAACCCGGGCCACCTGGGTGAAAACCAGGAATCCTAACCGCTAGACCATATGGGAAGACAAATACTTGAAATACACATCACAGACAAATCTTTAAATGTTGACATCATGCCT
>NW_025758843.1:0-4925 GCF_021184085.1 Oncorhynchus gorbuscha | reverse complement strand
CCCCATAACACAACAACACAGTCCCAGACATACTACCCCATAACACAACAACACAGTCCCAGACATACTACCCCATAACACAACAACACAGTCCCAGACATACTACCCCCCCATAACACAACAACACAGTCCCAGACATACCACCCCATAACACAACAACACAGTCCCAGACATACAACCCCATAACACAACAACACAGTCCCATACATACTACCCCCCCATAACACAACAACACAGTCCCAGACATACTACCCCATAACACAACAACACAGTCCCAGACATACTACTACCCCATAACACAACAACACAGTCCCAGACATACTACCACCCCATAACACAACACAGTCCCAGACATACTACCACCCCATAACACAACAACACAGTCCCAGACATACCCCCCCATAACACAACAACACAGTCCCAGACATACTACCCCATAACACAACAACACAGTCCCAGACATACTACCCCCATAACACAACAACACAGTCCCAGACATACCACCCCATAACACAACAACACAGTCCCAGACATACTACCACCCCATAACACAACAACACAGTCCCAGACATACTACCACCCCATAACACAACAACACAGTCCCAGACATACTACCCCATAACACAACAACACAGTCCCAGACATACTACCCCCCCATAACACAACAACACAGTCCCAGACATACTACCACCCCATAACACAACAACACAGTCCCAGACATACTACCACCCCATAACACAACAACACAGTCCCAGACATACTACCCCATAACACAACAACACAGTCCCAGACATACTACCCCCCATAACACAACAACACAGTCCCATACATACCACCCCATAACACAACAACACAGTCCCAGACATACTACCCCATAACACAACAACACAGTCCCAGACATACTACCCTATAACACAACAACACAGTCCCAGACATACTACCCTATAACACAACAACACAGTCCCAGACATACAACCCCATAACACAACAACACAGTCCCAGACATACTACCCCCCCATAACACAACAACACAGTCCCAGACATACTACCCCATAACACAACAACACAGTCCCAGACATACAACCCCATAACACAACAACACAGTCCCAGACATACCACCCCATAACACAACAACACAGTCCCAGACATACTACCACCCCATAACACAACAACACAGTCCCAGACATACTACCCTATAACACAACAACACAGTCCCAGACATACTACCACCCCATAACACAACAACACAGTCCCAGACATACTACCCTATAACACAACAACACAGTCCCAGACATACTACCCCCCCATAACACAACAACACAGTCCCATACATACCACCCCATAACACAACAACACAGTCCCAGACATACTACCCCATAACACAACAACACAGTCCCAGACATACTACCCTATAACACAACAACACAGTCCCAGACATACTACCCTTTAACACAACAACACAGTCCCAGACATACAACCCCATAACACAACAACACAGTCCCAGACATACTACCCCCCATAACACAACAACACAGTCCCAGACATACTACCCCCCCATAACACAACAACACAGTCCCAGACATACAACCACCCCATAACACAACAACACAGTCCCAGACATACTACCACCCCATAACACAACAACACAGTCCCAGACATACTACCACCCCATAACACAACAACACAGTCCCAGACATACTACCACCCCATAACACAACAGCACAGTCCCAGACATACTACCACCCCATAACACAACAACACAGTCCCAGACATACTACCCTATAACACAACAACACAGTCCCAGACATACCACCCCATAACACAACAACACAGTCCCAGACATACCACCCCATAACACAACAACACAGTCCCAGACATACCACCCCATAACACAACAACACAGTCCCAGACATACTACCACCCCATAACACAACAACACAGTCCCAGACATACTACCACCCCATAACACAACAGCACAGTCCCAGACATACTACCACCCCATAACACAACAACACAGTCCCAGACATACTACGACCCCATAACACAACAACACAGTCCCAGACATACTACCACCCCATAACACAACAACACAGTCCCAGACATACTACCACCCCATAACACAACAACACAGTCCCAGACATACTACCCCATAACACAACACAGTCCCAGACATACTACCCTATAACACAACAACACAGTCCCAGACATACTACCACCCCATAACACAACAACACAGTCCCAGACATACAACCCCATAACACAACAACACAGTCCCAGACATACTACGACCCCATAACACAACAACACAGTCCCAGACATACCACCCCATAACACAACAACACAGTCCCAGACATACCACCCCATAACACAACAACACAGTCCCAGACATACCACCCCATAACACAACAACACAGTCCCAGACATACTACCCCATAACACAACACAGTCCCAGACATACTACCCTATAACACAACAACACAGTCCCAGACATACCACCCTATAACACAACAACACAGTCCCAGACATACCACCCCATAACACAACAACACAGTCCCAGGCATACCACCCTATAACACAACAACACAGTCCCAGACATACTACCCCATAACACAACAACACAGTCCCATACATACCACCCCATAACACAACAACACAGTCCCAGACATACCACCCTATAACACAACAACACAGTCCCATACATACCACCCCATAACACAACAACACAGTCCCAGACATACTACCACCCCATAACACAACACAGTCCCAGACATACTACCCTATAACACAACAACACAGTCCCAGACATACTACCACCCCATAACACAACAACACAGTCCCAGACATACCACCCCCCCATAACACAACAACACAGTCCCAGACATACTACCCTATAACACAACAACACAGTCCCAGACATACTACCACCCCATAACACAACAACACAGTCCCAGACATACCACCCTATAACACAACAACACAGTCCCAGACATACTACCACCCCATAACACAACAACACAGTCCCAGACATACCACCCTATAACACAACAACACAGTCCCAGACATACTACCACCCCATAACACAACAACACAGTCCCAGACATACCACCCCATAACACAACAACACAGTCCCAGACATACTACCCCATAACACAACAACACAGTCCCAGACATACTACCCTCCCATAACACAACAACACAGTCCCATACATACTACCCCATAACACAACAACACAGTCCCAGACATACTACCACCCCATAACACAACAACACAGTCCCAGACATACTACCCCATAACACAACAACACAGTCCCAGACATACTACCCCATAACACAACAACACAGTCCCAGACATACCACCCCATAACACAACAACACAGTCCCAGACATACCACCCCATAACACAACAACACAGTCCCAGACATACTACCCCATAACACAACACAGTGGGTGTGACACCCATACAGACATCATATGTCAGCATTCTCATAATGTTCAGTTGTCCAAACTGTACAATAGCTTCCTCATTGACAGCCCCACCAAGGTCAGTGTGGATTAGCCGACAGTAACCCTATCAGGGCCAGGTCAAAGCCGACAGAGCCCGGTGACAGTAGCTGTCAGCAGGCTCTTTCTAGGGAACCCTATCTGCTTCAGCATGGTTATAGAGACACCTGAAAGGGGAAGACATTTCAAATTGTTTCTCCTTTTCTTTCCCTTTGATTTCAGTCGACTCATTTGGTTGATCAATCAAACCGTCTGGATGACTGTGTGTTTGAAACCCATGCTGCACAAAATGCTACACATATTTTCAGTCATTTGTGAGGTTTTCTACCTCACATACCTCTCGTTGTGCCGGCATTGCTGACCCCCAGATTATTGGGCTGTGGCTTACTTCAACATGACATAGCTCAACTGTGTTCTCATAGGATCGACCCAATCAGAGGACAAAATATTTCCCATATTTGTCCTGAATGGTTTTAGATTTTTAAACTATTTTCTTCAAACAAATTCTTAAGCCCCTTTGTTACAGGAAAGCAATTGTTGTAATTATTTAAAACAAAATAGCTCTGATCACAATGTAGCATCATTTGGATAATTGTTTCATCTATTAGGAATAGTCTTCTGAGAATCTGAATATTACATCAGTATATTGTTCTGTGTTAATATTACATCAGTATATTGTTCTGTTTTAATATTACATCAGTATATTGTTCTGTTTTAATATTACATCAGTATATTGTTCTGTTTTAATATTATATTGTTCTGTGTTAATATTACATCAGTATATTGTTCTGTTTTAATATTACATCAGTATATTGTTCTGTTTTAATATTATATTGTTCTGTTTTAATATTACATCAGTATATTGTTCTGTTTTAATATTATATTGTTCTGTGTTAATATTACATCAGTATATTGTTCTGTGTTAATATTATATTGTTCTGTTTTAATATTACATCAGTATATTGTTCTGTTTTAATATTACATCAGTATATTGTTCTGTGTTAATATTACATCAGTATATTGTTCTGTGTTAATATTATATTGTTCTGTTTTAATATTATATTGTTCTGTTTTAATATTACATCAGTATATTGTTCTGTGTTAATATTACATCAGTATATTGTTCTGTGTTAATATTATATTGTTCTGTGTTAATATTACATCAGTATATTGTTCTGTTTTAATATTACATCAGTATATTGTTCTGTTTTAATATTATATTGTTCTGTGTTAATATTACATCAGTATATTGTTCTGTTTTAATATTACATCAGTATATTGTTCTGTGTTAATATTACATCAGTATATTGTTCTGTTTTAATATTATATTGTTCTGTGTTAATATTACATCAGTATATTGTTCTGTTTTAATATTATATTGTTCTGTGTTAATATTACATCAGTATATTGTTCTGTGTTAATAT
>NW_025758842.1:0-4926 GCF_021184085.1 Oncorhynchus gorbuscha | reverse complement strand
GCGGGGCTGTGGACTCACTCACTGTACTACACTGCTGTTGGGTTAACTTACTACATCGCTGTATTATACTGCTGTTGGGTTAATCTTACTACATCGCTGTATTATACTGCTGTTGGGTTAATTCACTACATCGCTGTATTATACTGCTGTTGGGTTAAGTTACTACATCGCTGTATTATACTGCTGTTGCTAACTTAACTACATCGCTGTATTATACTGCTGTTGGGTTAGCTTACTACATCGCTGTATTATACTGCTGTTGGGTTAAGTTACTACATCGCTGTATTATACTGCTGTTGGGTTAAGTTACTACATCGCTGTATTATACTGCTGTTGGGTTAACTTACTACATCGCTGTATTATACTGCTGTTGGGTTAACTCACTACATCGCTGTATTATACTGCTGTTGGGTTAACTTACTACATCGCTGTATTATACTGCTGTTGGGTTAACTTACTACATCGCTGTATTATACTGCTGTTGGGTTAACTCACTACATCGCTGTATTATACTGCTGTTGGGTTAACTTACTATATCGCTGTATTATACTGCTGTTGGGCTAATCTTACTACATCGCTGTATTATACTGCTGTTGGGTTAACTCACTACATCGCTGTATTATACTGCTGTTGGGTTAACTTACTACATCGCTGTATTATACTGCTGTTGGGTTAACTTACTACATCGCTGTATTATACTGCTGTTGGGTTAACTCTACTAGCATCGCTGTATTATACTGCTGTTGGGTTAACTTACTATATCGCTGTATTATACTGCTGTTGGGTTAACTTACTACATCGCTGTATTATACTGCTGTTGGGTTAACTTACTGCAGGGCTGTGGACTCACTCACTATAATACACTGCTGTTGGGTTAACTTACTACATCGCTGTACTACACTGCTGTTGGGTTAACTCACTACATCGCTGTATTATACTGCTGTTGGGTTGAGTTACTACATCGCTGTATTATACTGCTGTTGGGTTAACTCACTACATCGCTGTATTATACTGCTGTTGGGTTAACTTACTACATCGCTGTACTACACTGCTGTTGGGTTAACTCACTACATCGCTGTATTATACTGCTGTTGGGTTAACTTACTACATCGCTGTATTATACTGCTGTTGGGTTAACTTACTACATCGCTGTATTATACTGCTGTTGGGTTAACTTACTGCAGGGCTGTGGACTCACTCACTATAATACACTGCTGTTGGGTTAACTTACTACATCGCTGTACTACACTGCTGTTGGGTTAACTCACTACATCGCTGTATTATACTGCTGTTGGGTTAAGTTACTACATCGCTGTATTATACTGCTGTTGGGTTAAGTTACTACATCGCTGTATTATACTGCTGTTGGGTTAACTCACTACATCGCTGTATTATACTGCTGTTGGGTTAACTTACTACATCGCTGTATTATACTGCTGTTGGGTTAACTTACTGCGGGGCTGTGGACTCACTCACTGTACTACACTGCTGTTGGGTTAACTTACTACATCGCTGTATTATACTGCTGTTGGGTTAACTTACTGCGGGGCTGTGGACTCACTCACTGTACTACACTGCTGTTGGGTTAACTTACTACATCGCTGTGTTATACTGCTGTTGGGTTAACTTACTACATCGCTGTATTATACTGCTGTTGGGTTAACTCACTACATCGCTGTATTATACTGCTGTTGGGTTAACTCACTACATCGCTGTATTATACTGCTGTTGGGTTAACTTACTACATCGCTGTATTATACTGCTGTTGGGTTAACTCACTACATCGCTGTATTATACTGCTGTTGGGTTAACTTACTACATCGCTGTATTATACTGCTGTTGGGTTAACTTACTACATCGCTGTATTATACTGCTGTTGGGTTAACTCACTACATCGCTGTATTATACTGCTGTTGGGTTAACTTACTACATCGCTGTATTATACTGCTGTTGGGTTAACTCACTACATCGCTGTATTATACTGCTGTTGGGTTAACTCACTACATCGCTGTATTATACTGCTGTTGGGTTAACTTACTACATCGCTGTATTATACTGCTGTTGGGTTAACTCACTACATCGCTGTATTATACTGCTGTTGGGTTAACTTACTACATCGCTGTATTATACTGCTGTTGGGTTAACTTACTACATCGCTGTATTATACTGCTGTTGGGTTAACTCACTACATCGGTGTGTTATACTGCTGTTGGGTTAACTTACTACATCGCTGTATTATACTGCTGTTGGGTTAACTTACTACATCGCTGTATTATACTGCTGTTGGGTTAACTCACTACATCGCTGTATTATACTGCTGTTGGGTTAACTTACTATATCGCTGTATTATACTGCTGTTGGGTTAACTTACTACATCGCTGTATTATACTGCTGTTGGGTTAACTTACTGCGGGGCTGTGGACTCACTCACTGTACTACACTGCTGTTGGGTTAACTTACTACATCGCTGTATTATACTGCTGTTGGGTTAACTTACTACATCGCTGTATTATACTGCTGTTGGGTTAACTTACTACATCGCTGTATTATACTGCTGTTGGGTTAACTTACTACATCGCTGTATTATACTGCTGTTGGGTTAACTTACTACATCGCTGTATTATACTGCTGTTGATTTAACTTACTACATCGCTGTATTATACTGTGTTTGGGTTAAAGTTGCTACATGTAGCTGTATTATACTGCTGTTGGGTTAACTCACTACATCGCTGTATTATACTGCTGTTGGGTTAACTTACTACATCGCTGTACTCACACTGCTGTTGGGTTAACTCACTACATCGCTGTGATATGCTGCTGTTGGGTTAGTTACTACATCGCTGTATTCACTGCTGTTGGGTTAACTCTTCACACATCGTTCTAATGATATGCTGCTGTTGGGTTAACTCACTACATCGCTGTATTATGCTGCTGTTGGAGTTAACTTACTGCGGGGCTGTGGACTCACTCCCTCTCTCACTACACTGCTGTTGGGTTAACATACTACATAAAGCATTGCTGCTGTTGGGTTAACTTAATACATCGCTGTATTATACTGCTGTTGGGTTAACTTACTACATCGCTGTATTATACTGCTGCTGTTGGGTTAACACTACTGCGGCTGTGGACTCCTCACTATACTACACTGCTGTTGGGTTAACATACTACATCGCTGTATTATACTGCTGTTGGATTAACTTACTGCTGTTGGGTTAAGTTACTGCTCTGCTGTTGGGTTAACTTACTGCGGGGGCTGTGGACTCACTCACTATACTACACTGCTGTTGGGTTAACATATACTACATCGCTGTATTATACTGCTGTTGGGTTAAGTTACTACATCGCTGTATTATACTGCTGTTGGGTTAACTCTTTCTATCGCTGTATTATACTGCTGTTAGGTTAACTCACTACATGCTGTTGGGTTAACTACTACATCGCTGTATTATACTGCTGTTGGGTTAACTCAATACATCGCTGTATTATACTGCTGTTGGGTTAACTTACTACATCGCTGTATTATACTGCTGTTGGGTTAACTTACTACATCGCTGTACTACACTGCTGTTGGGTTAACTTACTACATCGCTGTATTATACTGCTGTTGGGTTAACTTACTACATCGCTGTATTATACTGCTGTTGGGTTAACTTACTGCGGGGCTGTGGACTCACTCACTATACTACACTGCTGTTGGGTTAACATACTACATCGCTGTATTATACTGCTGTTGGGTTAACTTACTACATCGCTGTATTATACTGCTGTTGGGTTAACTCACTACATCGCTGTATTATACTGCTGTTGGGTTAACTTACTACATCGCTGTATTATACTGCTGTTGGGTTAACTTACTACATCGCTGTATTATACTGCTGTTGGGTTAACTTACTACATGCAGCTGTATTATACTGCTGTTGGGTTAACTCACTACATCGCTGTATTATACTGCTGTTGGGTTAACTCACTACATCGCTGTATTATACTGCTGTTGGGTTAACTCACTACATCGCTGTATTATACTGCTGTTGGGTTAACTCACTACATCGCTGTATTATACTGCTGTTGGGTTAAGTTACTACATCGCTGTATTATACTGCTGTTGGGTTAACTCACTACATCGCTGTATTATACTGCTGTTGGGTTAACTCACTACATTGCTGTATTATACTGCTGTTGGGTTAACTTACTACATCGCTGTATTATACTGCTGTTGGGTTAACTTACTACATCGCTGTACTACACTGCTGTTGGGTTAACTTACTACATCGCTGTTTATACTGCTGTTGGGTTAACTTCACTACATCGCTGTATTATACTGCTGTTGGGTTAACTTACTACATCGCTGTATTATACTGCTGTTGGGTTAACTTACTACATCGCTGTATTATACTGCTGTTGGGTTAACTTACTACATCGCTGTATTATACTGCTGTTGGGTTAACTCACTACATCGCTGTATTATACTGCTGTTGGGTTAACTTACTACATCGCTGTATTATACTGCTGTTGGGTTAACTTACTACATCGCTGTATTATACTGCTGTTGGGTTAACTTACTGCGGGGCTGTGGACTCACTCACTGTACTACACTGCTGTTGGGTTAACTTACTACATCGCTGTATTATACTGCTGTTGGGTTAACTTACTACATCGCTGTATTATACTGCTGTTGGGTTAACTTACTGCGGGGCTGTGGACTCACTCACTATACTACACTGCTGTTGGGTTAACATCACTACATCGCTGTATTATACTGCTGTTGGGTTAACTCACTGCATCGCTGTATTATACTGCTGTTGGGTTAACTTGCCTACGTCGGCTGTATTATACTGCTGTTGGGTTAACTTACTACATCGCTGTATTATACTGCTGTTGGGTTAACTCACTACATCGCTTGCCATATTATACTGCTGTTGGGTTAAC
>NW_025758841.1:0-4927 GCF_021184085.1 Oncorhynchus gorbuscha | reverse complement strand
GACTTCCGGCGCCGACTGAGATGGCCGCCTCGTCTGCGTTCCTAGGAAACTATGCAGTTTTTTGTTTTTTTACGTGTTATTTCTTACATTAGTACCCCAGGTCATCTTAGGTTTCATTACATACAGTCGAGAAGAACTACTGAATATAAGATCAGCGTCAACTCACCATCAGTACGACCAAGAATATGTTTTCCGCGACGCGGATCCTGTGTTCTGCCTTACAAACAGGACAACGGAATGGATCGCATGCAGCGACCCAAGGAAACGACCAAAAGAGTGAAACGCCATGTGTTCTGGTCAGACTAAAAAGGGCACATCGCACCACTTCCCAGTATTCTCTTGCCAATGTCCAGTCTCTCGACAACAAGGTTGATGAACCAGGCAGCAGTAGGTACCCCAGAGGGAGCCATCAGAGACTGCAACGCTTCTTCTGCTTTACGGAGACATGGCTTACTGGGAAAACGCTTATCCAGGGCGGTGCAGCTAACGGGGTTTCTCCACGCACGCGCCGCCGACAGAAACAAACATCTATCTGGTAAGAAGAGTGGAAGGGGGCGGAGGCCTCATGACTAACGGGACATGGTGTGATGAAGGAAACATACAGGAACTCAAATCCTTCTGTTCACCTGATTTAGAATTCCTCACAATCAAATGTAGACCGCATTATCTTCCAAGAGAATTCTCTTCGATTATAATCACAGCCGTATATATCCCCCCCAAGCAGACACATCGATGGCTCTGAACAAACTTTATTTAACTCTTTGCAAACTGGAAAAACATTTATCCGGAGGCTGCATTCATTGTAGCTGGGGATTTTAACAAAGCCAATCTGAAAACAAGACTCTCAAATTTTATCAGCATATCGATTGCGCAAACCAGGGGTGGTGTAAAACCTTGGATCATTGTTACTCTAACTTCCGCGACGCATATAAGGCCCTGCCCCCCCCTTCGGGGAAAGCTGACCACGACTCCATTTTGCTGATCCCTGCCTACAGACAGAAATTAAACAAGAGGCTCACGCTGAGGTCTGGTTCAACGCTGGTCAGACCAAGCTGACTTACACTCAAGACTGCTTCCATCACGGGACTGGGACATGTTTCGCATTGCGTCAGATGGGAATATTGACGAATACGCTGATTCGGTGTGCGAGTTCATTAGAACGCAAGGCCAAGATGTCGCTCCCATAGCAACGATATCCGTAAGGCTATTAAACAAGCTAAGCGTCAGTACAGAGACAAAGTGGAATCTCAATTCAATGGCTCAGACACAAGAGGCATGTGGCAGGGTCTACAGTCAATCACGGACTACAAGATGAAATCCAGCCCAGTCACGACCAGGATGTCTTGCTCCCAGGCAGATTAAATAACTTTTTTGCCCGCTTGAGGACAATACAGTGCCACTGACATGGCCTGCAACGGAAACATGCAGTCTCTCCTTCACTGCAGCCGAGGTGAGTAAGACATTTAAACGTGTTAACCTCGCAAGGCTGCAGGCCCAGACGGCATCCCCAGCCGCGCCCTCCGAGCATGCGCAGACCAGCTGGCCGGTGTGTTTACGGACATATTCAATCAATCCCTATACCAGTCTGCTGTTCCCACATGCTTCAAGAGGGCCACCATTGTTCCTGTTCCCAAGAAAGCTAAGGTAACTGAGCTAAACGACTACCCCCCCATAGCACTCACTTCCGTCATCATGAAGTGCTTTGAGAGACTAGTCAAGGACCATATCACCTCCACCCTACCTGACACCCTAGACCCACTCCAATTTGCTTACCGCCCAAATAGGTCCACAGACGATGCAATCTCAACCACACTGCACACTGCCCTAACCCACCTGGACAAGAGGAATACCTATGTGAGAATGCTGTTCATCGACTACAGCTCGGCATTCAACACCATAGTACCCTCCAAGCTCACATCAAGCTCGAGACCCTGGGTCTCGACCCCGCCCTGTGCAACTGGGTACTGACTTCCTGACGGGCCGCCCCAGGTGGTGAGGGTAGGCAAATAACATCTCCTCCCCGCTGATCCTCAACACGGGGCCCCACAAGGGTGCGTTCTGAGCCCTCTCCTGTACTCCCTGTTCACCCACGACTGCGTGGCCACGCACGCTCCAACTCAATCATCAAGTTTGCGGACGACACAACAGTGGTAGGCTTGATTACCAACAACGACGAGACGGCCTACAGGGAGGAGGTGAGGGCCCTGGAGTGTGGTGTCAGGAAAATAACCTCACACTCAACGTCAACAAAACTAAGGAGATGATTGTGGACTTCAGGAAACAGCAGAGGGAACACCCCTATCCACATCGATGGAACAGTAGTGGAGAGGGTAGCTAGTTTTAAGTTCCTCGGCATACACATCACAGACAAACTGAATTGGTCCACTCACACTGACAGCGCCGTGAAGAAGCGCAGCAGCGCCTATTCTCCAGAGGGTAGTGAGGACTGCACAACGCATCACCGGGGGCAAACTACCTGCCCTCCAGGACACCTACACCACCCGTTGTTACAGGAAGGCCATAAAGATCATCAAGGACATCAACCACCCGAACCACTGCCTGTTCACCCCGCTATCATCCAGAAGGCGAGGTCAGTACAGGTGCATCAAAGCTGGGACCGAGAGACTGAAAAACAGCTTCTATCTCAAGGCCATCAGACTGTTAAATAGCCACCACTAACATTGAGTGGCTGCTGCCAACACACTGTCATTGACACTGACCCAACTCCAGCCATTTTAATAATGGGAATTGATGGGAAATGATGTAAATATATCACTAGCCACTTTAAACAATGCTACCTTATATAATGTTACTTACCCTACATTATTCATCTCATATGCATATGTATATACTGTACTCTACAACATCGACTGCATCCTTATGTAACACATGTATCACTAGCCACTTTAACTATGCCACTTTGTTTACTTTGTCTACACACTCATCTCATATGTATATACTGTACTCGATACCATCTACTGTATGCTGCTCTGTACCATCACTCATTCATATATCCTTATGTACATGTTCCTTATCCCCTTACACTGTGTATAAGACAGTAGTTTTGGAATTGTTAGTTAGATTACTTGTTGGTTATCACTGCATTGTCGGAACTAGAAGCACAAGCATTTCGCTACACTCGCATTAACATCTGCTAACCATGTGTATGTGACAAATAAAATTTGATTTGATTTGATTTGAATAAATGTAAAAACAATTAAATGGTGCCTTCGCTTAATATAAGTCATTTGAAAAGATTTATACTTTTCAATCATTCAAATGTATTTATAAAGCCATTCTTACATCAGCTGATGTCACAAAGTGCTGTACAGAAACCCAGGCTAAAACCCCAAACAGCAAGAAATGCAGGTATAGAGGCACGGTGGCTAGGAAAAACTGCCCCGAAAGGCCAGAACCTAGAAAGAAACCTAGAGAGGAAGATGTCTATGAGTGGTGGCCAGTCCTCTTCTGGCTGTGCCGGGTGGAGATTATAACAGAACATGGCCAAGATGTTCAAATGTTCATAGATGACCAACAGGAGATTATAACAGAACATGGCCAAGATGTTCAAATGTTCTTAAATGACCAGCATGATCATATAATAATAATCACAGTGGTTGTAGAGGGTGCAACAGGTCAGCACCTCAGGAGTAAATGTCAGTTGGCTTTTCATAGCCGATCATTCAGAGTATCTCTACCGCTCTTGCTGTCTCTAGAGAGTACTTTTGATACTTAAGTATATTTATAACTAAATACATTTAGACTCGTGCTGTATCTACAGAGTACTTAAGTATTTTTAGAACCAAATACTTTTAGACTTTTACTCAAGTAGTATTTTACTCAGTAACTTTCCCCCTTTACTTGAGTAACGTTCTATTAAGGCATCTATATTTTTACTCAAATATGACAATAGGGTATATTTTCCCACCACAGCTTCTGAGTATAATGCATACCATGGTGTTGGAGTTGCTCCACTGTTTTCAAGGGCTCTATTGCTTCAATCCACTGTCAGAACATTGTGTACACTGCCTGCATTTGTGACCTTATACCTTATTCAACTTTTCTTTTCTTTTTTTTTACTTCAACCACATTTTTTGATGCTGAGTCAAACTATTCTGGAACCACCCTCATACTGACATTCAGTGGGAATCAACCACTCTGTTATGAAAGGTATTACAATATACATTATGAAATGTCTGACAGGTGTGTCATCGAGGTGACTCTGAGTGACACTTGGGCTGTCACACCACACAATAGTTTGTTCTAGTCTCTTCGCTCTACTGAACAATAGGAATTGTATTTACTTTCCTATCCTGTGTTTGTTTCCTATTAGTTTATTCAGTTTGCTCAGCATCCTCAGAGAAACAGGCTTCCCTCTTCGGGACACGCCGAAACTCATGCATCACCTGCTAAATGCTGTGACGACTATGAATGAAGTTAGCTTTTTGTATTGTTTTAAAGATTAGAAGATTGTGATTTTAACCTGTGACTTGCCCCAGCATACAGAGAAAATGTTCAGTTCTAAAACACATAGCACTTTATGACATGAGACAAAATGAATTGCAACAGAGGTCTGTTTGGGAGACGTGAGTTCTGGGTCTTAAAATCCACTTTCCTCACAGCCTAAGAGTTTTTAAATTGTTTTTATTTCACCTTTATCTAACCAGATAGGCCAGTTGAGAACAAGTTCTCATTTACAACAAATCCTCCTTCCTCACAGCCTAAGAGTTTTTAAATTGTTTTTATTTCACCTTTATCTAATCAGATAGGCCAGTTGAGAACAAGTTCTCATTTACAACAAATCCTCCTTCCTCACAGCCTAAGAGTTTTTAAATTGTTTTTATTTCACCTTTATCTAACCAGATAGGCCAGTTGAGAACAAGTTCTCATTTACAACAAATCCTCCTTCCTCACAGCCTAAGAGTTT
>NW_025758840.1:0-4927 GCF_021184085.1 Oncorhynchus gorbuscha | reverse complement strand
GATGCTATGTTAGCTAGCTGGCTATAACATAGGGATGCTATGTTAGCTAACTGGCTATAACAGAGGGATGCTATGTTAGCTAGCTGGCTATAACATAGGGATGCTATGTTAGCTAGCTGGCTATAACAGAGGGGTGCTATGTTAGCTCGCTGGCTATAACAGAGGGATGCTATGTTAGCTAGCTGGCTATAACAGAGGGATGCTATGTTAGCTAGCTGGCTATAACAGAGGGATGCTATGTTAGCTAGCTGGCTATAACATAGGGATGCTATGTTAGCTAACTGGCTATAACAGAGGGATGCTATGTTAGCTAGCTGGCTATAACATAGGGATGCTATGTTAGCTAGCTGGCTATAACAGAGGGGTACTATATTGCTTCGCTGGGTATAACAGGCGGATGCTATGTTAGCTAGCTGGCTATAACAGAGGATGCTATGTTAGCTAGCTGGCTATGACTCCCCAAAACAACACTGGAACTCTTTCCAAGTCAAGGTAAGCTTTTGTTTTTACTAATATATTGTCACAAGGGGCCCGATGATGTAACGACTTACACTAACGTTCACTGCATGATTGGCGGGTTTACTAACATAGTTATATTAGCTGTGTTTACTATGACGTTACTACAGAAAAATGGTAACAACGATATCGGCTGTTGTAGAGTTTGGCTTGGAAAGGTATTTTGCCTTGAAGTCACAGCGAAGGAGAAGAATACAACGTGGCTGTCGTAGTGAACTCTGTTTATGGTTGATCAGGGGTGTATTCATTCTGCCGATTCTGTTGGGGAAAGAAAATGCTTCTTAAAATGGGCCAACGGGGATAAACATACCTGAATGTGTCCAATTGAAACACTCGTTTGCAACTGTTGTACTAATGATTATGTCACTGTCTGTCACCTCATATTTCTCTCTCGACCTGTGGGCAACGTTGTAAAATTTCATTCATAGGCTAGTGGTCAGATGGTTTCATGTTATGGTGGTCAGATGGTTTCATGTTATGGTGGTCAGATGGTTTCATGTTATGGTGGTCAGATGGTTTCATGTTATGGTGGTCAGATGGTTTCATGTTATGGTGGTTTGGTTTCATGTTATGGTGGTCAGATGGTTTCATGTTATGGTGGTTTAAATGGTTTCATGTTATGGTGGTTTCATGTTATGGTGGTTTCATGTTATGGTGGTCAGATGGTTTCATGTTATGGTGGTTTAAATGGTTTCATGTTATGGTGGTTTAAATGGTTTCATGTTATGGTGGTTTAGATGGTTTCATGTTATGGTGGTTTCATGTTATGGTGGTTAAATGGTTTCATGTTATGGTGGTTAAATGGTTTCATGTTTTGGTGGTCAGATGGTTTCATGTTATGGTGGTCAGATGGTTTCATGTTATGGTGGTTTAAATGGTTTCATGTTATGGTGGTTTCATGTTATGGTGGTCAGATGGTTTCATGTTATGGTGGTTTAAATGGTTTCATGTTATGGTGGTTGGTTTCATGTTATGGTGGTTTAAATGGTTTCATGTTATGGTGGTT
Source organism: Oncorhynchus gorbuscha (assembly GCF_021184085.1). Classification (NCBI taxonomy): domain Eukaryota; kingdom Metazoa; phylum Chordata; class Actinopteri; order Salmoniformes; family Salmonidae; genus Oncorhynchus; species Oncorhynchus gorbuscha. The sequence goes on along the minus strand of NW_025758840.1, from coordinate 3,405 downwards.
TAAATGGTTTCATGTTATGGTGGTTTAAATGGTTTCATGTTATGGTGGTTTAAATGGTTTCATGTTATGGTGGTTTAAATGGTTTCATGTTATGGTGGTTTAAATGGTTTCATGTTATGGTGGTTTAAATGGTTTCATGTTATGGTGGTTAAATGGTTTCATGTTATGGTGGTTTCATTAGATGGTTTCATGTTATGGTGGTTTAAATGGTTTCATGTTATGGTGGTTTAAATGGTTTCATGTTATGGTGGTTTAAATGGTTTCATGTTATGGTGGTTTCATGTTATGGTGGTTTAAATGGTTTCATGTTATGGTGGTTTCATGTTATGGTGGTCAGATGGTTTCATGTTATGGTGGTTTAAATGGTTTCATGTTATGGTGGTTTAAATGGTTTCATGTTATGGTGGTTTCATGTTATGGTGGTTAAATGGTTTCATGTTATGGTGGTTTAAATGGTTTCATGTTATGGTGGTTTCATGTTATGGTGGTTTAAATGGTTTCATGTTATGGTGGTTTAAATGGTTTCATGTTATGGTGGTTTAAATGGTTTCATGTTATGGTGGTTTAAATGGTTTCATGTTATGGTGGTTTAAATGGTTTCATGTTATGGTGGTTTAAATGGTTTCATGTTATGGTGGTTTCATGTTATGGTGGTCAGATGGTTTCATGTTATGGTGGTTTAAATGGTTTCATGTTATGGTGGTTTCATGTTATGGTGGTCAGATGGTTTCATGTTATGGTGGTTTAAATGGTTTCATGTTATGGTGGTCAGATGGATTAATGTTATGGTGGTTTAAATGGTTTCATGTTATGGTGGATTAGATGGTTTCATGTTATGGTGGTCAGATGGTTTCATGTTATGGTGGTTAAATGGTTTCATGTTATGGTGGTTAAATGGTTTCATGTTATGGTGGTTAAATGGTTTCATGTTATGGTGGTTTCATGTTATGGTGGTCAGATGGTTTCATGTTATGGTGGTTAAATGGTTTCATGTTATGGTGGTTTAAATGGTTTCATGTTATGGTGGTCAGATGGTTTCATGTTATGGTGGTTTAGATGTTTCATGTTATGGTGGTTTAGATGTTTCATGTTATGGTGGTTTAGATGTTTCATGTTATGGTGGTTTAGATGTTTCATGTTATGGTGGTTTAGATGTTTCATGTTATGGTGGTCAGATGGTTTCATGTTATGGTGGTCAGATGGTTTCATGTTATGGTGGTTTAAATGGCTTCATGTTATGGTGGTTTAAATGGTTTCATGTTATGGTGGTTTCATGTTATGGTGGTCAGATGGTTTCATGTTATGGTGGTTAAATGGTTTCATGTTATGGTGGTTTCATGTTATGGTGGTTTCATGTTATGGTGGTTTCATGTTATGGTGGTTTCATGTTATGATGGTCAGATGGTTTCATGTTATGGTGTTCAGATGGTTTCATGTTATGGTGGTTAAATGGTTTCATGTTATGGTGGTTTCATGTTATGGTGGTTAAATGGTTTCATGTTATGGTGGTTTAAATAGTTTCATGTTATGGTGGTTAAATGGTTTCATGTGATGGTGGTCAGATGGTTTCATGTTATGGTGGTTTAGATGGTTTCATGTTATGGGTGTTAGAAGGCTTCCTCTCTGTCTGTATCTGGGTGATGTCAGGCATTAGAGGGACTGTGCAGCAGATTAGCCTTTGCGTATATTATCCAAGCACTCAGAAGGGTCAATTTGTTCTCGTTAGAGCTCCCTCTTCTTTGATCTGACCAGACAAGGACTGGGGATACTATCACAGAGGGAGAGTGGAGGGAAGTGGAGGATAGGAGAGGGGGAATGAGATCTGACCAGACAAGGTATCACAGAGGAGAGAGAGGAGAGGAGAGGAGAGGAGAGGAGAGGAGAGGAGAGGAGAGGAGATATGAGGAGAGGGAGAGAGGAGAGGAGGTATCACAGAGGGAGAGAGGAGGGAGAGGAGAGGAGAGGAGGGAGAGGAGAGGAGGTATCACAGAGGGAGAGAGGAGGAGAGGAGAGGGAGAGGAGGAGAGAGGAGAGGAGAGGAGAGGAGAGAGTGAGGGGAGGGAGAGGAGGAGGAGAGGAGAGGAGGAGAGGAGAGGGAGAGGAGAGGGAGAGGGAGAGGAGAGGAGAGGGAGAGGGAGAGAGGAGAGGAGAGGAGAGGAGGTATCACAGAGGGAGAGAGGAGAGGAGAGGAGAGGAGAGGAGAGGAGAGGAGGAGATCTGACTAGACAAGGTATCACGGAGAGGAGAGGAAACGAAAGGAGAGGAGAGGAGAGGACAGGAGAGGAGACGAAAGGAGAGGAGAGGAGGATATCTGACCATACTTTACTGCTCTCTTTCATAAGGTCCTTTATTTTGCTCTTTAACTAACCCATTCCAGCATCTTCTAGAAACAAGATGGAAGCCAAGTATCAAGGCAGCAACAGAAACTAGAGAAGAGTCGAGCTGGATCTAATACCTCAGGAATAGGGAGGGACTGTCAGCTGGATCTAATACCTCAGGAATGGGGAGGACTGGCCAGCTGGATCTAATACCTCAGGAATGGGGAGGGACTGTCAGCTGGATCTAATACCTCAGGAATGGGGAGGGACTGTCAGCTGGATCTAATACCTCAGGAATGGGGAGGACTGTCAGCTGGATCTAATACCTCAGGAATGGGGAGGACTGTCAGCTGGATCTAATACCTCAGGAATGGGAGGGACTGTCCCCAATGACAAAACACACACACACGCACGCACGCACACACACACACACACACACACACACACACACACACACACACACACACACACACACACACACACACACACACACACACACACACACACACACACACACACACACACACACACACACACACCCCACTACTACTACTGCTCCCATCTTAAAACACCCCACTACTACTACTACTGCTGCTCCTATCTTAACACACACTACTACTACTACTACTACTCCTATCTTAACACACTACTACTACTACTACTATCTGCTACTACTACTATCTTATCTTAGCACACACTACTACTACTACTACTACTACTGCTCTCTATCTTAACACTACTACTACTACTACTGCTGCTCCTATCTTAACACACACTACTACTACTACTACTACTGCTCCTATCTTAACACACACCACTACTACTACTGCTGCTCCTATCTTAACACACACCACTACTACTACTACTACTGCTCCTATCTTAACACACACTACTACTACTACCATCCTATCTTGCCACACCACTTCTACTACTGCTGCTCCTATCTTAACACACACTACTACTACTACTACTGCTCCTATCTTAACACACACTACTACTACTGCTGCTCTATCTTAACACACTACTACTACTACTACTACTACTGCTGCTCCTATCTTAACACACACCACTACTACTACTGCTGCTC
>NW_025758839.1:0-4927 GCF_021184085.1 Oncorhynchus gorbuscha | reverse complement strand
TGTTGTTGTTATTAGTCAGCTCGCGGGCGGGTTAAGTTAGCATTAGCCTAGCTAACATCCCCGACCATGCGGTCACTAAGCTACTCTCCTTCTGCTAAAGAAGAGGAGGATATCACAGTAAAACAAGAAGTAGAGGGTGAGGCAGTTACTGGTTGGTTAAGGTTAAGTTAGCATTAGCGAAAGAAAGAAGAGGAAGACGCGTTCAGATTGAAAGAGGAGGAGGATGTTACAGTAAAAGAAGAGGAGGATGCAGTTTATGGAGTGGAAGAGAGATGACTGTTACATCGAAAAGGAAGAAGAGGAGGAACCTCGATACCTGGGCCCGGCTTCCCAAACGCATTTTAAGGCATCTAATGGTTCTAACGGTGAATTTAGCCATAAGATGGTTTTGAGAAACCATTCCCTGATGAACACTAGTAAGTACTGTCTTAACTATAGAGGCACAAACTCTGCAGTTGTTGAACTGATGTTTGGTGTTAAAGCGGAAATCTGCAATTGCTACATCCATATTGTGAATTTATTTATAAAATTTATATAATTTATTTATAGCCATTGATTCTTTAAGAATATAAATACATGCCTAATGAGCTTAGTTCAATTGTTTTTTTACTATAATGTTTAGAAACAATGTAAATCAACACTGTATCGTCTCAACATGTTTAAAACTATAATGTTTATATCATGGTTGGTCAGTCCTTGCATCCATAGGTCTGTCTGTCTGGTAGGTAATTATCCAAACAGTGGTGGAATGACAGATTTGTTATTGTTTCAACTGCAGATTGCTGGGTTGTTTTGGTTTTTTAAACAGCAACAAAATGGCTGCCCAGAGACCTGGTTTGGTAAACAGCTGAGGATGGGGAAGGAGAAGTGTAACCACTCTCAAATTCATAGAGAAGGATATTGTAGAAACTGTAACACAACACCTAGTGACCTCGTCAAGAAGTTCAGACATCTTGGCGTAACAGTTATAAGGTGTTGATTTGACAGTTGCTGGACCCAGGTTTAAGTTCAGCTCAGTGTTACCCCCAGAATTCACTACAGTATGAATACAAGGACTGGCCATGCATCAGGTCATAATGATAGTTTAACCAGGTGTCTAGGATATATAGTATATTCTAGAATTGCCCATTTAGATTTCCTGTGGGGGTCAAATTATTAGAGCTGTTGATAAGTCATTGTATAATATTTTTTTTTAAATCATGCCCTTACATTAAAGGCAAGACATACCTAGATTCAATTACATTCATGAATTGGTTTGAAACCTTTCTTTTAAACCCTTCTCAAAGTTGGTGCCTTGACGGATTTGTAAAAAATGGTTTGTTATTTAATTAAATGTAGGTGAGCAAGTCAGTTAACTTGTTATGGCTGCAATCCCACTAACGGGATAAGTGTCATCAACAACCGCTGAATACCATAGCGCTACATTCAATAAATATTACTATAAATATTTATATTCATAAAATCACAAGTGCAAAATAGGAAAACACAGCTTAGCCTTTGTTAATCCACCTGTCGTGTCAGATTTTTGAAATTATGCTTTACAGCTAAAGCAATCCAAGCGTTTGTGTACATTATTAATCGCACGACAATACATTAAGTACAACTTTAGCATCAGGTAGCTTGGCTCATGAAAATCAGAAAAGCAATCAAATTAATTGTTTACTTTGATCTTTGGATGTTTTCACTCACGAGACTCCCAGTTACACAACAAATGTTCCTGTTGTTCCAAAGATTATTTTTACATCCAAAATACCTCTGTTTGTTTGCCGATTATGTTCAGAAATCCACAGGAAAGAGCGGTCACGACAACGCAGACAAAAATACAAAAGTTTCCATAATGTCCACAGAGACATGTCTATGTTTTATAATCATTCCTCCGTCGATTCTAAAATATATTAATCGATAATATATCAACCGCAAATGTCTTTCACAGTAGGAGAGGGTTAAGCAATACCTATCCAAACTATGTTGTGCGAGCAAAACTCATGTGACCACTTGAAACTATGTCTGAAGACTGTTGACACCTTGAGGAAGCGATAGGAAAAGGAATCTGGTTCATATCCCTTTAAATCCAGCAAAGGGAGGCCATGGACCATGGAGTTTTCTAAATAGAAGCCACTTCCTGTTTTGATTTTCCTCAGGGTTTCACCTGCAATGTCAGTTCTGTTATACTTACAGACAATATTTTGACAGTTTTGGAAACTTTAGAATGTTTTCTATTCAATACTAATAAAAATATGCATATATTAGCAACTGAGAATGAGGAGCTGGCCGTTTACAATGGGCACCATTTCATCCAAGCTACTCAATACTGCCCCTGCAGCCATAAAAAGTTAAGAACAAATTCTTATTTACAATGACTGCTGACGCTGGGCCAGTTTTGCGCCACCATATGGGACTCCCAATCACGACCGGTTGTGATACAGTCTGGATTTGAACCAGGGTGTTTGTAGTGACACCTCAAGCACAGAGATGCAGTGTCTGCTGTGCCACTCAGGAGCCCCAGAATCATGTTCCAGTGCTGTCCCCAACTAAAATACATATTGGTTATCTGAGTCATCTGTTCTTTCTACCAATTGCCCCATGTGTTTTTATAAAATCTATATGTACTGAACTTGTCTGATGCTTTAAGCACGCCGTTTGATTAAATAAATTATACACACAAATGACTAGAGGGAGCCAGTCATCAACACAACCCGACCAGAGGGAGCGGGCCGTCAACATAACCCGACCAGGGGGGGCGGGCCGTCAACATAATCCGACCAGGGGGGGCGGGCCGTCAACATAACCCGACCAGAGGGAGCGGGCCGTCAACATAACCCGACCAGAGGGGGCGGGCCGTCAACATAACCCGACGAGGGGGCGGGCCGTCAACATAACCCGACCAGAGGGGGCGGACCGTCAACATAATCCGACCAGAGGGAGCCCCCCTCAGCTGCTGGACTTCGTAAATTCTGCCATTCTGCTCCTGAAGTTTTCAGTAATAGACTGCACCAGCAGTCGGCACCCTTTTCCAGTTGGAGTGCCAATTTATCTGATTTCTACCAATCTGTGTGCCAGTTATGATTTTCCTATGCACATTTTCGTGGAACAGTTTAATTTAAATTAAAATAGTATCTCAAAATCATTGTCTGTTATAAATCTACATTCTATCTAAATCTAAATTAAAATGATACAAATCTAAAAGTAACTTTTCTTGCCATTTCTAACTATGTAAAAACATAAAGCCAACAAATGAAAACATTGCATTCTGCAGGTAGAAAATATCCTGATAAAAATAAATATCCTAGAAATCACATTGGCTGCACATGGCCTGTCTACAACAAACTTGAAACATTGTATTAACTATCAACTGGGTCCTCCGAAACTTGCAACTTTGTATAGAATATTCTGGGCCCTCAGTTTCCCGCACCAGTGAGTTCTGGACAGACACAGCTGTAGGCTATTTGTGAAAAGGAAAAGAAGTAATCAGGTATTTTATGACATTTCCACTGGATCAGAGCATTACATTTTCCCCTTTTATGCTGAGTGGTTATCGAAAGGGCGAGAGCTGGAAATATTTTATGAAAATGCTCTGTGGAACTATTGTCATTTGCAATTGATTTTAATAAGACTTAGTTTACTTGCTGTTTGAGGTGAAGAAAAATTACCTTGAGAAGCTCCACAACTCATTAGTGGTGGTGCATTAAGACAATCAGAAATACTATCAGACATCCCCAAATGGGCACATTTATAGGCCTACATTTGTGTGCATGCCAGGTAGACTAGTCCTACTACTATATGCGTAATCAGTTGTGCGTCCTTACTCAACATTGACAGGAGTGTTTCAAACAAAATACAATGAATAAATTGACAAAACTGAACCATCTTGTAGGGTCAGGTCTGGGTGGTCTGCCAGGGGCCAGGGGCCGTTTCATTTAGTATCCGTTTGGGTCGGTTGGGGGATGATTGTATTTCACCATAGTATGTTGTACCGAAGTTGACCGACTGAAGGGGAGTGTAACTTTGATTATAATTACACTTCCCTGAAGGTGGGAAACGAGGTACAACACCTGTTTGTTCCCACCCTTTCCTGGGTCGGTGAAGAGCGGTATTAAATTGAAGGAATAAATCCTAGCCTCACTCTCATCACCTGTGGAAGGCGGGGCTTCCAGCGAGGCGTGGATTTGACCTTGTTTCCCTCCTTCAGGGAACAGTAGTTATAGTCATAACGTTACACTTGTCATATGATGAACTTCAACTAATATAAGGGATCTTGCTGTCGGACAGTTTTTGTATTCTGAAATGTACTCGAACTATGTATCATTTAGTGGCTCCTTATGTTACGCTGGGAAAACAGTTTTCATGGGCACAGAAATACGGAATAATTTGGTGGTTTTAACAGAGTCATCTTGTAATCCAAGATGGCGTAGCACTAAGAACTGTTTGTTTTTAATGTTTTTTGTTGTGTATATATTGCAATAAATTTCAATCTTTTTCCATTTTTAAATTAAATATACCTTCCAGCCACCCGCCTGACCCAATGTAATACGGATCTGCATTTTTTAAAACCTTATAGCTAGAACCTCCATCAGAAGCTAACCAGCCAATTGGCTACTAGCTTTTTAGCTTTTTAGTCATTGTTAGCCACTGCCACGGCCTTTACCTTTTTAGCTTCAACACCAGCCGCTTTTAGCCTGGATAATACCTGCCAGTCTGCACATCGCGATATCAACCCTGAGCATATCGGGACTGATTTTCTCCACTACATCACCGTATTCCTGCCTTAAGCTCTGGACCATTACACCGGATAATCGCAGCCAGCAAGCTGCCACAGAGTAGCCCAGCCTCGAAGCTAGCCTTGAGCCAGGCCCATCCCCCCGGTCTGCTCAGTGGACCCTATGATCACCGCCCACCTTTCCGGAAAAGCTGACCACGACTCCATTTT
>NW_025758838.1:0-4927 GCF_021184085.1 Oncorhynchus gorbuscha | reverse complement strand
GTACACGTTGGAGCAACGACAGTCCTTTTTCGCGAAAGCGCACCGCATCGATTATATTCAATGCAGGACACGCTAGATAAACTAGTAATATCATCAACCATGTGTAGTTATAATTGATTGTTTTGTATAAGATAAGTTTAATGCTAGCTAGCAACTTACCTTGGCTTCTTACTGCATTCGCGTAACAGGCAGGCTCCTCATGAGGCAGGTGGTTAGAGCGCTGGACTAGTTAACTGTAAGGTTGCAAGGTGGAGTCCCTGAGCTGACAAGGTAAGGTCATTCTGCCCCTGAACAAGACAGTTAACCCACTGTTCCGAGGCCATCATTGAAAATAAGAACGTTCTTTACTGACTAGCCTCAAGTAAATACAGTTGTAAAAATAAATAAATAAAAAATCGGGCAAAAATCAACACTCCAAAATACCGATTTCCAAAATGTTACGAAAACTTGAAATCGGCCCTAATCGGCCATTGATCGGCATAACACTGACAGAGGAGATTTACGATGTCTTTGGGTGATAAAACCTAAAGTTTTATTAGATGGTTCTAGTTTGGAGTCTTAACCTTGTGACACATTCTAAGTATCTGTTATTCCGTCATGTAGGTTGAAAGGGGTGTATCTTGGCTATAAAGACCTTTGTACTTTGTCTTGACACTCAACGGATCATTAGAAATGGTGAATCGTTGACAAGTCATTGCTATTGCAAACCTCTTATTATAAAAATATTTAATTTAAGTATGACTCTGACTTGCGTGATAAGTTTATCTCTCCTCATTTGATAGTAAAGAAATGAACCACCACACTCTCCTTGTGTTTGTCTCAACCCCTCCAGGTATCACCCATCTTCCCGTGTGCTTATACCTGTGTTTTCTGTCTGTCTGGGCCAGTTCATTTTGTTCTTTCAAACCTACCAGCATTTCCCTTGCTCCTGTCTTTGCTATAGTCTCTGTTTTTTCTAGTTTCCCAGTTTAGACCATTCCTGCCTGCCCTGACCCTGCCTGTCGTCTTGTACCTTTGCCTCTTCTCTGGATTACCAACCTCTGCCTGACCTGACCCTGAGCCCGCCTGCTGTTCCGGTGCTTTACATCCTCTCTGGATTATTGACCACTGCTCGCCTTGTTTAAATAATAAACTTTTAGTTTTTCAACACTGTCTGCATCTGTCATACCTGAAACATGATAGTATATAGTGGTTGAGTGTTTAGCCATGTCCTTTTTGATTTGTTTTGTCCTGTAGTCACTGCCAGTTTAGTAGCCTTTAAGGCCTCTACAAATGCAATTGATATAAAATACAAAATACTAATTGGTATGCTGTAATACATAATTACTTATTCACTGTTAGCAATTGCTGTAATTTTATTACAATACAATTTAGCAGAATGCCATTGAGTTCCTATAAAGCGTTGCTCTTTACAGTACTGTACTGTAATATAGAATCACAAAGTAGCTAACTGTTCAAGGTTTGCTGTAAATTTACAGCAATTTGTTAGTGTACTACATTGGTGCCAGAAATGGGATGTGTGGGGGCTGATAGTGACTGGGTCACAGATAATTGTGCATGGCAGATTGGCAAGGGAATAGGCACGTGGGTAAGTGTGTGTTATATCACAGAGAGGTGCTCCTTTCATCTTTCATCTTGTCTGCTGCACCATGGAAACTGTCAGGGATACAGGATTTTCTTTCGCTTTCGCAACTCCCCATCACACACATACCTGAAATATTATTATCATGAGCAAACGGATAGAGACAGGTCAAACACACACATACATGACTGTAATCAAGCAGCCGCATGGCAACAGCGCAGTCAGTAGGGGGTAACCATGGCAACAGTCAGTTCTTGGCTACCATAGCAACAACATAGCACTGGATTACAAACACCAGCTTGATTTCATTCAACTTTGTCCAGGTGACCTATTTGAACCATTAGGCCTTCCAATGATGACCTAGAGAACAGACACAACTACAAACAACCACATACAGATCTTTCTCTCTCTCTCGCTCTCTCAATTCAATGTTTACATTGCCAAATCAAGTGAAATAGATAATAAACAAAAGTGAAATAAACAATCAAGAATGAATAGTAAACATTACACTTACACGTTTCACAGGAATAGACACATTTGAAATTTCATATTAAGGCTATACAGTGCTTATAATGATGTACAAATAGTTCAAGTACAAAAGGAAAATAAATAAACATAAATATGGGTTCTCTGTGTGTATGTGTGTGTGTGTGTGTGGGGGGTACGTGAGTGCTTGCGTATGTGAAGGGCTATAGTGCACAGACAGAGCATGTGTTGCATAATTCTGAAATACAGTAAATAACTCATAGAGGCGTGTTAAACACGCTGGGCTGAGTGTGTGCGCGTGCGCATTCATGTGTGATGACGCCACACTCCCCCCGCCCAACTCGCTTTGCGTCGCATCTGGATCTGAAAACTGTCCTCAGCAGCAGCAATCAGCAGCACAGCCGTATCGGTGGCCGCAAGGGAGAAGAGGAGAATCTCATCACGGGAAGACGGGAAGGTGTACCTCTACATAATAATATAATAATAATAATAATATATGCCATTTAGCAGACGCTTTTATCCAAAGCGACTTACAGTCATGTGTGCATACATTCTACGTATGGGTGATCATATCTCTTTTTTTCCTGTCTCTCTCTTGCTTTTTTCCGTTTGAACGGAATAGTCTCTTCTCTTACACCTGATCATCTCTCACAGAAACAGAATAGGTTTAAAAACAGAAGAGAAGAGTAACGTTACAACGAAGGGAGGGACTAATGGAGGCATAAAAAGCAAAGGAGAAGAGAGGAGAAATTTACCTCTCCCATAGACTACACTCGATAATCTCAATATCGCTCTCCTTTGCGCTATCTCTCTCTGGTCATGGCGTTGCAGGGGACCAGCCTGCTAGAGAACCCGGTCCAGGCAATTCTGTACCTTAGAGAACTGACCACTATAGTTCAGAACCAGCAGAGCCTCATCCAGACACAGCGCCTGCGCATTGATGAACTGGACCGGCGCGTGGACGAGCTGCTCGGGGAGAACAGGAATCTGCGCGAGGCAAGAGTACAACATCATCATTATCATCATCACCCGGACTCCAACAGGAACCTTCATCATCCTCAGCACCAACATCCAGACACACAACCCATGACACCGGGTCTCTGCCTGCCCAGCCTCCGCCTGAAATCCACCCGACCAAGAAAAGCCGCCTCCACAACCCGCTTATCCGGAGGACATGCAGCTGGTACCGGCCCAGCCGCAGTCAACGAGCCCTCCGCCAAGCGAGGCCGGCCCAGGCTCAGGGGAGGACGGCAGGACCAGCCCGGGCTGCCGCACACTGAATCCCCTGGTTCCCCTAGCTCCCTCACTCCTACCACTCTCTGCCGCTCGGTGGGTCTTGCCAATCAATCAGAGTGAGTCCATTTACTATCTTTTATCAACGCGAATGTGATAAAGTGTGTGTGTACTGTAAAAGCAAACCAAAAACAAGTTGTTTCAACTAATTACTATTAAGTAACCGGTTCCACAGACTTTTGTTTTGTTTACGTAAAACTTCAATTAAGCACTGAGTCTCAAATAGCCACCTGTCCCTTTTAATAGCCAGGTAATATTACACATTACAGCAAATAAAACACCGTTTCAATTAAACGTGCGGGTCTAAATGAATGGTTTAGAGGTTACCATGAATTGTTTTAGGTTTAATGTTTGACTTGTTACATAAAAAATTCAGTAATGACTCAAAAAATCATGGTAATCATCCGTTTTTATTGTTAGCAAGAAACTGCTAGCCATCTGTTAACAGCTGAAAACGGCTTATTTTAAAAATATTTTTCTATTTACATGATGGCAGACTACACCTGTTGGTGTATTGCCGCCACCTACTATACAGGGTTTTGAAACAAAAAAGATTACATTTGGGGAAGAAGGGGGACCCGAATACTGTATTACAAAAATAAATCAAACAACCATCCCACTCCTTCTTCACCTCTAAATAGGCTCAGGTGCCTGGGAGGACGGAGCATTCATCAACATAATTCCTTGTAATGCCTCTGCAGAAAAATCTCTTAGTCCCAAAAAACGCTCAGCGGCACTCAAATGATACCTATTTTCTTCGATTTCCTCTCTGTTTGCACTGTGCAGTTGATAACCAAAGTAATAAACGCTTGATAACCAAAGTAATAAACGCTACAATGTCCACCTTCTTAATATGGAACATGTCGGGATTCCTCTGTTGACAAGGAACATGATCTTGTGTCTCAACTCCTACTACCATTACTTCTTCAACTTCACCCTTCTTCCACGTTTCTCAACGTCTATGGAAAGGGAGACATTCTGACAGCCCTTATTCTTGTCACTTCCTTCTGCTTAGAACTCCTAGCCAACTGGCAAGCACAAGAACAATCAACAACTTGGTGATACAGACCCCCAGAAATCGGCCGATCGCCTTCTGGTGGCGAAAGTAAAACAGCAAAAATGCATAGTCAAAGAGGAGAATAACTATTCTGTCTAATAGGCGCCTGTTGTGTCTAGTGATAAACCTTTTTGGGATAGGGCATTTTCACTTTTTGGATGAATATTGTGCCCAGAGAACTGCCTCCTACTCTGTTCCAGATGCTAATATATGCATGTTATTATTAGTTTTGGATAGAAAACACTCTGAAGTTTCTAAAACTGCTTGAGTGATGTCTGTGAGTATAACATAACTCATATGGCAGGCGAAACCTGCAAAAATCCAACCAGGAAGTGGGAAATCTGAAGTTTGTAGTTTTTCAAAGCTTGGTCTGCCGAAAATACAGTGTCTATGGAGTCAAGTTGCACTTCCTACGGCTTCCACTAGATGTCAACCGTCTTGTGAAACATGTTTCAGTCTTCTGCTATAAAGGAGGGGGGAATGGGAGCTGAATGAGTCATGGGTCTGGC
>NW_025758837.1:0-4930 GCF_021184085.1 Oncorhynchus gorbuscha | reverse complement strand
CCTGTTTGGACTTTATTAAACTCAGTTTCTGTTAAGTCGCTTTTGGGTCCTCACTCACCTGCATAACAGAAGAATCCGACCAAGAATGGACCCAGCGACTACGGATCCTCTCTACTCTGCCGTCGAGTTCCAGGGAGCGATGCTAGGCAGACACGAACAGGAATTGTCTGCTGCTCGACATGCCGTTGAGACCCTGGCCGCCCAAGTCTCCGGCCTCTCGGAGGAGATTCACAATCTCCGCCTCGATCCACCGGTTACCTCCTGGGCTTCCGGGTCTCCGGAGCCCAGAATTAATAACCCACCGTGTTACTCTGGGGAGCCCACTGAATGTCGCTCGTTCTTTACCCAGTGTGATATTGTGTTCTCTCTCCAGCCCAACACGTACTCCAGGGGTACTGCTCGTATCGCCTACGTCATATCTCTCCTTACTGGACGGGCTCGTGAGTGGGGCACGGCAATCTGGGAGGCAAGGGCTGAGTGTACTAACCAGTATCAGAACTTTGAGGAGATGATACGGGTTTTTGATCGTTCTGTTTTTGGGAAAGAAGCTTCCTGGTCCCTGTCTTCCCTATGTCATGGTAATCGATCCATAACGGATTACTCTATAGAGTTTCGCACTCTTGCTGCCTCCAGTGACTGGAACGAGCCGGCGTTGCTCGCTCGTTTTCTGGAGGGTCTCCACGCTGAGGTAAAGGATGAGATTCTCTCCCGGGAGGTTCCTTCCAGCGTGGATTCTTTGATTGAACTCGCTATTCGCATAGAACGACGGGTAGATCTTCGTCACCGAGCTCATGGAAGAGAGCTCGCGTTAACAGTGTCCCCCCTCTCCGCATCAATACCATCTCCCCCCACTGGCTCAGGTGTTGAGCCCATGCAGCTGGGGGGTATTCGCATCTCGACTAAGGAGAGGGAACGGAGAATCACCAACCGCCTCTGTCTCTATTGCGGTTCCGCTGGTCATTTTGTCATTTCATGTCCAGTAAAAGGCCAGAGCTCATCAGTAAGCGGAGGGCTACTGGTAAGCGTTACTACTCTGGTCTCTCCGTCAAGTTCCTGTACTACCTTGTCGGTCCATCTACGCTGGACCGGTTCGGCAGCTTCCTGCAGTGCATTAATAGACTCTGGGGCGGAGGGCTGTTTTATGGACGAAGCCTGGGCTCGGGAACATGACATTCCTCTCAGGCAGTTAGGGGAGCCCACGGCTATGTTCGCCTTGGATGGTAGTCCTCTCCCCAGGATTCAGCGTGAAACGCTACCTTTAACCCTCACTGTCTCTGGTAATCATAGTGAAACCATTTCTTTTTTGATTTTTTGTTCACCTTTTACACCTGTTGTTTTGGGCTGAGTGGCTAGTGTGTCATAATCCTTCTATTAATTGGTCTAGTAATTCTATCCTCTCCTGGAACGTCTCTTGTCATGTTAAGTGTTTAGTGTCTGCTATCCCTCCTGTTTCTTCTGCCCCCTCTTCACAGGAGGAGCCTGGTGATTTGACAGGGGTGCCGGAGGAATATCATGATCTGCGCACCTTCTTCAGTCGGTCCAGGGCCACCTCCCTTCCTCCTCACCGGTCGTATGATTGTTGTATTGATCTCCTTCCGGGTACCACTCCCCCACGGGGTAGACTAGACTCTCTGTCGGCTACCGAACGTAAGGCTCTCGAAGATTATTTGTCAGTAGCTCTCGACGCCGGTACCGTGGTCCCTTCCTCCTCTCCCGCCGAAGCGGGGTTCTTTTTTGTTAAGGAAGAGGACGGGATCCTGCGCCCCTGCGTGGATTATCGAGGGCTGAATGACATAACGGTTAAGAATCGTTATCCGCTTCCCCTTATGTCTTCAGTTTTTGAGATTCTGCAGGGAGCCAGGTTCTTTACTAAGTTGGACCTTCGTAACGCTTACCATCTCGTGTGCATCAGGGAGGGGGACGAGTGGAAAACGGCGTTTAACACTCCGTTAGGGCATTTTGAATACCGGGTTCTGCCGTCCGGTCTCTCTAATGCTCCAGCTGTCTTTCAGGCATTAGTGAGGGATGTACTGAGTGACATGCTGAACATCTTTGTTTTCGTCTACCTTGACGATATCCTGATTTTTTTCACCGTCACTCCAGATTCATGTTCAGCACGTTCGACGTGTCCTCCAGCGCCTTTTAGAGAATTGTCTTTATGTGAAGGCTGAGAAGAGCGCTTTTCATGTCCCCTCCGTCACATTTCTCGGTTCTGTTATTTCCGCTGAAGGCATTCAGATGGATCCCGCTAGGGTCCATGCTGTCAGCGATTGGCCCGTCCCTAAGTCACGTGTCGAACTGCAGCGCTTTCTCGGTTTCGCGAATTTCTTTCGGCGTTTCATTCGTAATTTCGGTCAAGTGGCAGCTCCTCTCACAACCCTTACTTCTGTCAAGACGTGCTTTAAGTGGTCCGTTTCCGCCCAGGGAGCTTTTGATCTCCTCAAGAAGCGTTTTACATCCTCTCCTATCCTTGTTACACCTGACGTCACTAAACAGTTCATTGTCGAGGTTGACGCGTCAGAGGTGGGCGTGGGAGCCATTCTGTCCCAGCGCTCCCATTCTGACAATAAGATCCACCCTTGCGCGTATTTTTGTCATCGCCTGTCGCCATCGGAACGTAACTATGATGTGGCTAACCGCGAACTGCTCACCATCCGCTTAGCCCTAGGCGAATGGCGACAGTGGTTGGAGGGGGCGACCATTCCTTTTGTCATTTGGACTGACCATAAGAACCTTGAGTACATCCGTTCTGCCAAACGACAATGCGCGTAAGGCTCGTTGGGCGCTGTATTTCGCTCATTTCGAGTTCGTTATTTCTTATCGTCCGGGCTCAAGGAACACCAAGCCTGATGCTTTATCCCGTCTCTTCAGTTCTTCAGTAGCCTTCACCGACCCCGAGGGGAGATTCCCTGAGGGGCGTGTTGTCGGGTTGACTGTCTGGGGAATTGAGAGGCAGGTAAAGCAAGCACTTACTCACACTCAGTCTCCGCGCGCTTGTCCTAGGAACCTTCTTATCGTTCCCGTTCCTACTCGTCTGGCTGTTCTTCAGTGGGCTCACTCTGCCAAGTTAGCCGGCCACCTCGGCGTTCGGGGTACGCTTGCTTCTATTCGCCAGCGTTTTTGGTGGCCCACTCAGGAGCGTGACACGCGTCGTTTCTTGGCTGCTTGTTCGGACTGCGCGCAGACTTAAGTCCGGTAACTCTCTTCCTGCTTCTGCTCCTGGCCTTGCTGTGTCTAAGTCTGTCCCCAGCCACCGCATCTCTCCTGGTCCTGCTCCTGGCCTTGCTGTGTCTCAGTCTGTCCCCAGCCACCGCATCTCTCCTGCCCTTGCTGTGTCTCAGTCTGTCCCCAGCCACCGCATCTCTCCTGGTCCTGCTCCTGGCCTTGCTGTGTCTCAGTCTGTCCCCTGCCACCGCATCTCTCCTGCACTTGCTGTGTCTCAGTCTGTCCTCAGCCACCGCCTCTCTCCTGTTCCTGGTCTTAGCCTTGCTGTGTCTCAGTCTGTCCCTAGTTGTTACTCTCCTGGCCTGTTTGGTCCTGATTGCTCAAACTCTTACAGTTCTCTACCCGTGTCTCATTTTTATAATAATAATTGCACTAAGATTCCCTCTTCATCGTTTCCCGGTACGGTCCTGAGGAGAGGAGTTGGGTTCCATCTCGGGACGTGCTGGACCGTTCGCTGATCGATGATTTCCTCCGTTGCCGCCAGGTTTCCTCCTCGAGTGCGCCAGGAGGCGCTCGGTGAGTGGGGGGGTACTGTCATGTATTGTATTGTCATGTCTTGTCCCTGGGCTTTCTCTTCTCTTCGTTTCCCCCTGCTGGTCGTATTAGGTTTCTTTCTCTCTCTTTATCTCTCTCTCTCTCTATCGTTCCGTTCCTGCTTCCAGCTGTTCCTCATTCTCCTAACGACCTCGTTTACTCTTTCACACCTGTCCCCTATTTTGCCCTCTGATTAAGTCTCTATTTCTCTCTCTGTTTCTGCTTCTGTCCTTGTCGGATTCTTGTTTGCTGTTTGCTGTACCCTTGTTCCGTCCTGTTGTATTCTGCCTCGTCTTCAGATACTGCGTGTGAGCAGGTGTCTCTATCCTCTACGGCCCGCACCTACCCGAAGGGACCTGCAGTCTGTTGCCGCAAGCCCTGCAACTCTCCTCAACTAAAGAGGATTTATGTTTTCCCTGTTTGGACATTTCCTGTTAAGGATTGAGGATTATGTTTTCTCGGTTTGGACTTTAATAAACTCAGTTTCTGTTAAGTCGCTTTTGGGTCCTCACTCACCTGCATAACAAGAACAGCACCAGCACCTCTGGCACTAGCATCTACCTCAAGTTTGAATGGTTGTTCAAAATCCGGAGCAGCAAGTACAGGTGTACTCCATAAGAGGGCTTTCGCAGATTCAAAAGCTATCTTACAATCAGGGGACCACACAAATGGTCTAGTCGGACTGAGCAAATCGGTCAATGGAGCTACTACTGCAGAGAAGTTCTTACAGAAACTACGGTAGTAGCCAACCATCCCTAAAAAGCGGCGTAGCTCTCGTCTGGTGGTAGGTGCGGGGAAAGCAGTTATAGCCAAGACCTTGGCATCAACAGGGCGCACCTGTCCAAGGCCAACCTCTTTACCGAGATAGGTAACAGTAGCCTTCCCAAACTCGCACTTTGCCAAGTTCAGGGTTAGAGAAGCAGCTGCCAACCGTTCACATACTACCCTTAGAGAGTCAACATGATCTGACTACTCAGATGAATATATTACTAGGTCATCAAGGTATGCACTACAATTGGGAATGCCAGCTAATACAGAGTTAACCAGTCGTTGGAAAGTGGCTGGTGCATTTCGCATCCCAAAAGCCATGACTGAGTATTGTATGAAGTTGCCTGGGGTCACAACTGCAGAAATCTCAGAAGCACGTGAAGTTAACGGAACCTGCCAGTAA
>NW_025758836.1:0-4930 GCF_021184085.1 Oncorhynchus gorbuscha | reverse complement strand
TCTGACCTAGTGTGACTGAGGGTTAGGACAGTTCCTGACCTAGTGTGTCTGAGGTTAAGGTTAGGACAGTTTCTGACCTAGTGTGACTGAGGTTAAGGTTAGGACAGTTCCTGACCTAGTGTGACTGAGTTAAGGTTAGGACAGTTCCTGACCTAGTGTGACTGAGTTAAGGTTAGGACAGTTCTGACCTAGTGTGACTGAGGTTAAGGTTAGGACAGTTCCTGACCTAGTGTAACTGAGGTTAAGGTTAGGACAGTTCCTGACCTAGTGTGACTGAGGTTAGGACAGTTCCTGACCTAGTGTGACTGAGGTTAAGGTTAGGACAGTTCCTGACCTAGTGTGACTGAGGTTAAGGTTAGGACAGTTTCTGACCTAGTGTGACTGAGGTTAAGGTTAGGACAGTTCCTGACCTAGTGTGACTGAGGTTAAGGTTAGGACAGTTCCTGACCTAGTGTAACTGAGGTTAAGGTTAGGACAGTTTCTGACCTAGTGTGACTGAGGTTAGGACAGTTCCTGACCTAGTGTGACTGAGGTTAGGACAGTTCTGACCTAGTGTGACTGTAAGGTTAGGACAGTTCCTGACCTAGTGTGACCCAAAGTTAGAGACCGGCTGAGTTAGGTTAGGACCAGTTTCCTGACCTAGTGTAACTGAGTTAAGGTTAGGACAGTTTTCTGACCTAGTGTGACTGAGGTTGGGTTAGGACAGTTTCTGACCTAGTGTGACTGAGAGTTGGACAGTTCCTGACCTAGTGCTGAGGTTAAGGTTGGGGACAGTTCTGACCTGGGTGTAACTGAGGTTAGGGTTAGGACAGTTCCTGACCTGATGTGACTGACTGCAGTTGGTTGACTGAGTTAAGGTTAGGACAGTTTCTGACCTAGTGTGACCTGGGTTAAGGTTGGACAGGTTCTGACCCTGAGTGTGACTGAGGTTAGGTTAGGACGGTTTGACCTGTGTGACTGGTTAAGGTTAGGACAGTTCCTGACCTAGTGTGACTGAGGATTAGGACAGTTCTGACCTAGTGTGACTGAGGTTAAGGTTAGGACAGTTTGACCTGAGGTTAAGGTTAGGACAGTTCCTGACCTAGTGTGACTGAGGTTAGGACAGTTTGACTGAGGTTAAGGTTAGGACAGTTCCTGACCTAGTGTGAACTGAGGTTAGGGTTACAGTTTCTGACCTAGTGTGACTGAGTTAAATTTAGGACAGTTTCTGACACCTAGTGTAACTGAGGTTGGGACAGTTCCTGACCTAGTGTGTCTGAGGTTGTTGAACAGTTCCTGACCTAGTGTGACTGAGTTGAGTTAGGACAGTTCCTGACCTAGTGTGACTGAGGTTAGGACAGTTTCTGACCTAGTGTGACTGAGTTAGGTTAGGACAGTTTCTGACCTAGTGTAACTGAGGTTAAGGAGGACAGTTCTGACCTAGTGTGACTGAGGTTAGGACAGTTCCTGACCTAGTGTGACTGAGGTTAAGGTTAGGACAGTTCTGACCTGGTGTTGTGAGGGTTAGGACAGTTCCTGACCTAGTGTGACTGAGAGTTAGGACAGTTCTGACCCTAGTGTGACTGAGGTTAGGTGGGTTTCTGACCTAGTGTGACTGAGGTTAAGGTTAGGACAGTTCATGTCCCTAGTGTGACTGAGGTTAGGACAGTTCCTGACCTAGTGTGTCTGAGTTAAGGTTAGGACAGTTTCTGACCTAGTGTGACTGAGGTTAAGGTTAGGACAGTTCCTGACCTAGTGTGACTGAGTTAAGGTTAGGACAGTTCTGACCTAGTGTGACTGAGGTTAGGTTAGGACAGTTTCTGACCTAGTGTCTGAGGCTAAGGTTAGGACAGTTCCTGACCTAGTGTAACTGGTTAAGGTTAGGACAGTTCCTGACCTAGTGTGACCTGAGGTTAGGACAGTTCCTGACCTAGTGTGACTGAGGTTAAGTTTGACCTAGTGACTGAGGTTAGGACAGTTTCTGACCTAGTGTGTCTGAGGCTAAGGTTAGGACAGTTCCTGACCTAGTGACTGAGGTTAGGACAGTTTGACCTAGTGTGACTGAGTTAAGGTTAGGACAGTTCCTGACCTAGTGTGACTGAGGTTAAGGTTAGGACAGTTCCTGACCTAGTGTGACTGAGGTTACAGTTCTGACCTAGTGTGACTGAGGTTAGGTTAGGACAGTTCTGACCTAGTGTAACTGAGGTTAAGGTTAGGACAGTTCCTGACCTAGTGTGACTGAGGTTAGGGACAGTTTGACTGAGGTTAAGGTTTAGGACAGTTCCTGACCTAGTGTAACTGAGGTTAAGGTTAGGACAGTTTCTGACCTAGTGTGACTGAGGTTAAGGTTAGGACAGTTTCTGACCTAGTGTGACTGAGGTTAAGGTTAGGACAGTTCCTGACCTAGTGTGACTGGTTAAGGTTAGGACAGTTTCTGACCTAGTGTAACTGAGGTTAAGGTTAGGACAGTTTGACCTAGTGTGACAGTTAGGACAGTTTGACCTAGTGGACTGGTTAAGGTTAGGACAGTTCTGACCTAGTGTGACTGAGGTTAAGGTTAGGACAGTTTCTGACCTAGTGTGACTGAGGTTAAGGTTAGGACAGTTTCTGACCTAGTGTGTCTGAGGTTAAGGTTAGGACAGTTCCTGACCTAGTGTGACTGAGGTTAGGACAGTTTCTGACCTAGTGTGACTGAGGTTAAGGTTAGGACAGTTTTTCTGACCTAGTGTAACTGAGTTAAGGGTAGGACAGTTCATGTCGTAGTGTGACTGAGGTTAGGACAGATCCTGTCCTAGTGTGTCTGAGGTTAGGACAGTTTCTGTCGTAGTGTGACTGAGGTTAAGGTTAGGACAGTTCCTGACCTAGTGTGACTGAGGTTAAGGTTAGGACAGTTTCTGACCTAGTGTGTCTGAGGTTAAGGTTAGGACAGTTCCTGACCTAGTGTGACTGAGGTTAAGGTTAGGACAGTTTCTGACCTAGTGTGACTGAGGTTAAGGTTAGGACAGTTCCTGACCTAGTGTGACTGAGGTTAGGTTAGGACAGTTTCTGACCTAGTGTGTCTGAGGTTAAGGTTAGGACAGTTCCTGACCTAGTGTGACTGAGGTTAAGGTTAGGACAGTTTCTGACCTAGTGTGACTGAGTTAAGGTTAGGACAGTTCTGACCTAGTGTGACTGAGGTTAGGACAGTTTGACTGAGGTTAAGGTTAGGACAGTTCCTGACCTAGTGTAACTGAGGTTAAGGTTAGGACAGTTCCTGACCTAGTGTGACTGAGGTTAAGGTTAGGACAGTTTCTGACCTAGTGTGACTGAGGTTAAGGTTAGGACAGTTCCTGACCTAGTGTGACTGAGTTAAGGTTAGACAGTTCCTGACCTAGTGTGACTGAGGTTAGGGTTAGGACAGTTCCTGACCTAGTGTGACTGAGGTTAGGACAGTTTGACTGAGGTTAAGGTTAGGGACAGTTCCTGACCTAGTGTACCTGAGTTAAGGTTAGGGACAGTTTCCTGACCTAGTGTGACTGAGTTAGGACAGTTTGACTGAGGTTAAGGTTAGACAGTTCCTGACCCTGAGTGTAACTGAGCTAAGGTTAGGGACAGTTCCTGACCTAGTGTGACTGAGGTTAGGACAGTTTGACTGAGGTTAAGGTTAGACAGTTCCTGACCTAGTGTGACTGAGGTTAGGACAGTTTGACTGAGGTTAAGGTTAGGACAGTTCCTGACCTAGTGTAACTGAGGTTAAGGTTAGGACAGTTCCTGACCTAGTGTAACTGAGTTAAGGTTAGGACAGTTCCTGACCTAGTGTGACTGAGTTAAGACCTAGTTGTCTGAGGTTAGGTTAGGACAGTTTCTGACCTAGTGTGACTGAGGTTAAGGTTAGGACAGTTCCTGACCTAGTGTGACTGAGGTTAAGGTTAGGACAGTTCCTGACCTAGTGTGACTGAGGTTAAGGTTAGGACAGTTCCTGACCTAGTGTGACTGAGGTTAAGGTTAGGACAGTTCCTGACCTAGTGTAACTGAGGTTAAGGTTAGGACAGTTCCTGACCTAGTGTGACTGAGGTTAGGACAGTTCCTGACCTAGTGTGACTGAGGTTAAGGTTAGGACAGTTCCTGACCTAGTGTAACTGAGGTTAAGGTTAGGACAGTTCCTGACCTAGTGTAACTGAGGTTAAGGTTAGGACAGTTTCTGACCTAGTGTAACTGAGGTTAGGACAGTTCCTGACCTAGTGTGTCTGAGGTTAAGGTTAGGACAGTTTCTGACCTAGTGTGACTGAGGTTAAGGTTAGGACAGTTCCTGAACTAGTGTGACTGAGGTTAAGGTTAGGACAGTTCCTGACCTAGTGTGACTGAGGTTAAGGTTAGGACAGTTCTGACCTAGTGTAACTGAGGTTAAGGTTAGGACGGTTCCTGACCTAGTGTAACTGAGGTTAAGGTTAGGACAGTTCCTGACCTAGTGTGACTGAGGTTAGGACAGTTCCTGACCTAGTGTGACTGAGGTTAAGGTTAGGACAGTTCCTGACCTAGTGTGACTGAGGTTAAGGTTAGACAGTTTCTGACCTAGTGTGACTGAGGTTAAGGTTAGGACAGTTCCTGACCTAGTGTAACTGAGGTTAAGGTTAGGACAGTTCCTGACCTGGTGTAACTGAGTTAAGGTTAGGACAGTTCCTGACCTAGTGTAACTGAGGTTGAGGACAGTTCCTGACCTAGTGTGAGAGGTTAGGACAGTTCCTGACCTAGTGTGACTGAGGAGGTTAGGACAGTTTGACCTAGTGTGTCTGAGGTTAAGTTAGGACAGTTCCTGACCTAGTGTGACTGAGGTTGGGACAGTTTCTGACCTAGTGTGACTGAGGTTAAGGTTAGGACAGTTCCTGACCTAGTGTAACTGAGGTTAAGGTTAGGACAGTTCCTGACCTAGTGTGACTGAGGTTAAGGTTAGGACAGTTCCTGACCTAGTGTA
>NW_025758835.1:0-4930 GCF_021184085.1 Oncorhynchus gorbuscha | reverse complement strand
GAGGTGTCACAAAAGTCAGAAATAGAGATAAAATAAATCACTTGCCTTTGAAGGTCTTCCTCTGTTTGCAATCCGAAGGGTCCCAGTTACACAACAAATGGTTGTTTTGTTCGATAAAGTCCTTTAAATCACAAAAAAGTCAGTTTAGTTGGCGCGTTTGATTCAGTAATCCACCCGTTCCACTCGTTCAACATGCATACAATAGAAACCCAAAAGTTAACAATAAACTTTGTCCAAACAAGTCAAACAACGTTTCAAATCAATCCTCAGGTTCCCTGATATGTAAAGAAACGATAACATTTAAGATGCAATGTAGTATGTTCAATACCGGAGATCAATAACGGAGTGCTCAACCTCATCCACGCCCCACAAGACTACAGTCCAAATGAGAGCCACCTTGAAAAACTTAAATTACTAACTCATTTTTCAAAAAACAAGCCTGAAACCCTTTCTAAAGACTGTTGACATCTAGTGGAAGCCATAGGAACTGCAATCTGGGAGGAATTCCTTTGAATGTCCCATAGACAATCATTTGAATGGGTGGTGACCTAAAAAAAAAGAAATTCCGAATGGATTCTCCTCGGATTTTCACCTGCCATATCAGTTCTGTTATATCACAGACATTATTTTAACAGTCTTTGAAACTTTAGAGTGTTTTCTATCAAATGCTACCAGCTATGCATATCCTAGCTTCTGGGCCTGAGTAACAGGCAGTTTACTTTGGGCACGTCTGTCATCCGAACTTCCGAATACTGCCCCCTAGCCCACATGCGTTGAATTAGTTTTTAAAGCTTTCGAAGTATGGAAAGTTATTTTCCACCCCAAAGGTCAAACTGAGACTGTTAGTTTGTCAGGGTGACAGGCTGCGTACACAGTATATCATAATATCTGTTAGTTTGTCAGGGTGACAGGCTGCGTACACAGTATATCATAATATCTGTTAGTTTGTCATGGTGACAGGCTGCGTACACAGTATATCATAATATCTGTTAGTTTGTCATGGTGACAGGCTGCATACACAGTATATCATAATATCTGTTAGTTTGTCATGGTGACAGGCTGCGTACACAGTATATCATAATATCTGTTAGTTTGTCAGGGTGACAGGCTGCGTACACAGTATATCATAATATCTGTTAGTTTGTCATGGTGACAGGCTGCATACACAGTATATCATAATATCTGTTAGTTTGTCATGGTGACAGGCTGCGTACACAGTATATCATAATCATCTGTCGATTTATCAATGGTGACATGCTTATGTGCACAGTATATCATGATGGATCTGTTAGTTTGTCATGGGTGACAGGCTGCGCACACAGTATATCATAATATCTGACAGTCTGTCATGGTGACAGACTGACGACACAGTATATCAGACTGACTGATAGCTTGTCATGGTGACAGAGCCGACAGATACAGACAGCCAGATCACAGTATCTGACAGTTAGTCATGGCGACAGGCTGACGACAGCGTAGACATAGACTGACAGACAGCCAGACGACAGACTGCACAGACAGCCAGATCACAGACTGACAGACAGTTAGACACAGACTGACAGACAGCCAGACACAGACTGATCATAAGATCAGCCAGACTGACATGACTGACAGACTGCAGACACAGTACTATCAGATCTGTCAGACTGTCAGGGTGACAGGCTGCAGACACAGTATATCTGACAGACAGCTAGTTGTCATGACTGACAGACAGCCAGACACAGACTGATCAGTAATCAACACAGACTGACTAATACATGCTAGCACAGACTGACGTTACAGCCAGACACAGACTGACAGACTGTGCTCAGACACGGCCTGACAGACAGCCAGACACAGACTGACAGGCACAGACACAGACTGACAGACGACAGGCACAAACGGACTGACAGACGACAGGCACAAACGGACAGACAGACAGCCAGACACAGACTGACAGACAGCCAGACACAGACTGACAGACAGCCAGACACAGACTGACAGACAGCCAGACACAGACTGACAGACAGCCAGACACAGACTGACAGACAGCCAGACACAGACTGACAGACAGCCAGACACAGACTGACAGACAGCCAGACACAGACTGACAGACAGCCAGACACAGACTGACAGACAGCCAGACACAGACTGACAGACTGACAGCCAGACACAGACTGACAGACTGACAGCCAGACACAGACTGACAGACTGACAGCCAGACACAGACTGACAGACTGACAGCCAGACACAGACTGACAGACTGACAGCCAGACACAGACTGACAGCCAGACACAGACTGACAGACTGACAGCCAGACACAGACTGACAGCCAGACACAGACTGACAGACAGCCAGACACAGACTGACAGACAGATAAATGGGTCAATGTTACAACCAACCACTCCTCTGCATAACTATCATCTCAGTCATTCTATCTCACACCTTCCCCTGGCTTTCTGGGTAATTACCCCGGTCGGTTCCGTGTGTGTTCGTGCGCGCGTGTGTGTGTGTACGTGCGTGTGTGTGCGTGTGTTAGCCATGTCCTCAGATCGGTCAATGCAGCTCTCTCAGCCTGTTTAGGAGGACTGTCTGAGTTGGCTCAGCAGTCAGATTAGCTGTACCTAAACATCACTACCACTGCCTCCATCCCATAAAGGCACCCTATTCCCCATATAGTTCACTACTTTTGACCAGGGCACATAGCCAGGTTGTTCCATCCCATAAAGGCACCCTATTCCCCATATAGTTCACTACTTTTGACCAGGGCACATAGCCAGGTTGTTTTGGGAAGGCAGGGTGATGGAGCACTTTGTGTCTAATAAGAAGCAGTGGTTGTTGGCAGATAATAGGATGTCAGACAATTTGTTGAGTGATTGAACGTTTGTCTGCTTGGTGTGTAGATGTTTTTGTATTTCTCTGTGTGTGTGTTTCTCATTTAATGTTTTTTTGTCTGAAGGTGTGTGTGTGTGGAGGGGGGGGGCTAACTGTGTTAACTGGGTCTTCCTGTGTGTGTGGCTCCTCCAGGACAGTGAAATCTTCATCAACGATAAGAAGACCGGGGTGGTGGATACGTTTTGGAACCCCACTGCAGAGCTGCGTCAGAGCAGGCTGACACGCTGCACCGTGCCTCCTGAGGACCAGGGAGACTATGAGTCTGAGAGGTATGAAGTGTTGTAACTTTCATGTGTTACAGAGTTCATATCTAAGTTGGCTCATTGATCTGTATCTGGAGATATTTCTTTGCAGTTGTTTGCATATGTAATTGTATTGGTTTGAATTGAATTACGCTTTTTGACTGCAAGTTCCAGAATGCTTTGCGAGAGGAATGAGAGAGATAACGCGCCAATTATGTGCAGATGCTTAGTGATTGTGGCTGATCTTCCGACAGCATCTTACCTGCATTGCTCTGTACCCAAACAAAGTTTTTAAATGTAATGTGAACAAGTATTCTTACTAAAAGAAGCTTTCGTATCAAACCCGACGTCCCGAGTCATTACTTTGAAGTTAGACTCTTTTCTTTCAGTCCTCTTTATTCCCCCTCTCTCCCCTCATCATCTCATTCCTTTCCCTCGTTGGCTCTTTATTCCCCCTCTCTCCCCTCATCATCTCATTCCTTTCCCTCGTTGGCTCTTTATTCCCCTCTCTCCCCTCATCATCTCATTCCTTTCCCTCGTTGGCTCTTTATTCCCCTCTCTCCCCTCATCATCTCATTCCTTTCCCTCGTTGGCTCTTTATTCCCCCTCTCTCCCCTCATCATCTCATTCCTTTCCGCGTTGGCTCTTTATTCCCCCTCTCTCCCTCATCATCTCATTCCTTTCCCTCGTTGGCTCTTTATTCCCCCTCTCCCCTCATCATCTCATTCCTTTCCTGCGTTGGCTCTTTATTCCCCCTCTCTCCCCTCATCATCTCATTCCTTTCCTCGTTGGCTCTTTATTCCCCCTCTCTCCCTCATCATCTCATTCCTTTCCCTCGTTGGCTCTTTATTCCCCTCTCTCCCCTCATCATCTCATTCCTTTCCTCGTTGGCTCTTTATTCCCCCTCTCTCCCTCATCATCTCATTCCTTTCCCTCGTTGGCTCTTTATTCCCCCTCTCTCCCCTCCATCATTGCTCTTTATTCCTCTCCCCTCATCATCTCATTCCTTTCCTCGTTGGCTCTTTATTCCCCTCTCTCCCCTCATCATCTCATTCCTTTCCCTCGTTGGCTCTTTATTCCCCCTCTCTCCCCTCATCATCTCATTCCTTTCCCTCGTTGGCTCTTTATTCCCCTCTCTCCCCTCATCATCTCATTCCTTTCCCTCGTTGGCTCTTTATTCCCCCTCTCTCCCCTCATCATCTCATTCCTTTCCCTCGTTGGCTCTTTATTCCCCTCTCTCTCCCTCATCATCTCATTCCTTTCCCTCGTTGGCTCTTTATTCCCCCTCTCTTCCCTCATCATCTCATTCCTTTCCCTCGTTGGCTCTTTATTCCCCTCTCTTCCCTCATCATCTCATTCCTTTCCCTCGTTGGCTCTTTATTCCCCCTCTCTCCCTTCATCATCTCATTCCTTTCCCTCGTTGGCTCTTTATTCCCCCTCTCTCCCTTCATCATCTCATTCCTTTCCCTCGTTGGCTCTTTATTCCCCCTCTCTCCCTTCATCATCTCATTCCTTTCCCTCGTTGGCTCTTTATTCCCCCTCTCTCCCTTCATCATCTCATTCCTTTCCTCGTTGGCTCTTTATTCCCCCTCTCTCCCTCATCATCTCATTCCTTTCCCTCGTTGGCTCTTTATTCCCCCTCTCTCCCTCATCATCTCATTCCTTTCCTCGTTGGCTCTTTATTCCCCTCTCTCCCCTCATCATCTCATTCCTTTCCCTCGTTGGCTCTTTATTCCCCCTCTCTCCCTCATCATCTCATTCCTTTCCCTCGTTGGCTCTTTATTCCCCCTCTCTCCCTTCATCATCTCATTCCT
>NW_025758834.1:0-4931 GCF_021184085.1 Oncorhynchus gorbuscha | reverse complement strand
TGTCATGTTTTGTCATATATTGTCATGTCTTGTCCCTGTGCTTCCTCTTCTATTCGTTTCCCCCTGCTGGTCTTATTAGGTTTCTTTCCCTCTTTCTATCCCTCTCTCTCCCCCTCCTCTCTCTCTCTCTCTCTCTCTCTCTCTCTCTCTCTCTCTCTCTCTCTCTCTCTATCGTTCCGTTCCTGCTCCCAGCTGTTCCTCATTCGTCCTAACTACCTCGTTTACTCTTTCCACACCTGTCCCTATTTTGCCCTCTGATTAGAGTCCCTATTTCTCCCTCTGTTTCTGCGTCTGTCCTTGTCGGATCCTTGTTTGATGTTTGCTGTGCTGTGTTCTTGTTCTGTCGTGTTTTTGCCTTCTTCAGATGCTGCGTGTGAGCAGGTGTCTATATCAGCTACGGCCTGCGCCTTTGCGAAGCGACCTGCAGTCTGTGGTCGCATCCCCTGTTGTTCCCCTCTACTGACTAGAGGGTTTCAGTTTTCCTGTTTGGACTTCACCTGTGATAGTATCCAGGATTATCGTTTTGTTAAAGACTGGAATAAACTCTGTTTCTGTTAAGTCGCTTTTGGGTCCTCATTCACCTGCATAACAGAAGGATCCGACCAAGAATGGACCCAGCAACTACGGATTCTCTCTACTCTGCTGTCGAGTTCCAGGGAGCGATGCTAGGCAGACACGAACAGGAATTGTCTGCTGCTCGACATGCCGTTGAGACCCTGGCCGCCCAAGTCTCCGGCCTCTCGGAGGGAGATTCACAATCTCCGCCTCGATCCACCGGTTACCTCCTGGGCTTCCGGGTCTCCGGAGCCCAGAATTAATAACCCACCGTGCTACTCTGGGGAGCCCACTGAATGTCGCTCGTTCCTTACCCAGTGTGATATAGTGTTCTCTCTCCAGCCCCACACGTACTCCAGGGTATTGCTCGTATCGCCTACGTCATATCTCTCCTTACTGGACGGGCTCGGGAGTGGGGCACGGCTATCTGGGAGGCAAGGGCTGAGTGTACTAACCAGTATCAGAACTTTAAGGAGGAGATGATACGGGTTTTTGATCGTTCTGTTTTTGGGAAAGAAGCTTCCTGGTCCCTGTCTTCCCTATGTCAAGGTAATCGATCCATAACGGATTACTCTATAGAGTTTCCGCACTCTTGCTGCCTCCAGTAACTGGAACGAGCAGGCGTTGCTCGCTCGTTTTCTGGAGGGACTCCACGCTAAGGTTAAGGATGAGATTCTCTCCCGGGAGGTTCCATCCAGCGTGGATTCTTTGATTGAACTCGCTATTCGCATTGAACGACGGGTAGATCTTCGTCACCGAGCTCATGGAAGAGAGCTCGCGTTAACTGTGTCCCCCTCTCCCCGACACTACCATCTTTCCCCACTGACTCAGGTGTTGAGCCCATGCAGCTGGGGGTATTCGCATCTCGACTAAGGAGAGGGAACGGAGAATCACCAACCGCCTCTGTCTCTATTGCGGTTCCGCTGGTCATTTTGTCATTTCATGTCCAGTTAAAGGCCAGAGCTCATCAGTAAGCGGAGGGCGACTGATAAGCGCTACTACTCTGTCCTCTCCGTCAAGTACCTGTACTACCTTGCCGGTCCATCTACGCTGGACCGGATCGGCAGCTTCCTGCAGTGCATTAATAGACTCTGGGGCGGAGGGCTGTTTTATGGACGAAGCCTGGGCTCGGGAACATGACATTCCTCTCAGACAGTTAGGGAGCCCACGGTCATGTTCGCCTTGGATGGTAGTCCTCTCCCCAGTATATTATGTGAAACACTACCTTTAACCCTCACAGTATCTGGTAACCATAGTGAGACCATTTCCTTTTTGATTTTTTGTTCACCTTTTACACCTGTTGTTTTGGGTCATCCCTGGCTAGTGTGTCATAATCCTTCTTTTGATTGGTCTAGTAATTCTATCCTTTCCTGGAACGTTTCTTGTCATGTGAAATGTTTAATGTCTGCTATTCCTCCTGTTTCTTCTGCTCCCTCTTCACAGGAGGAACCTGGTGATTTGACAGGAGGGCCGGAGGAATATCATGATCTGCGCACGGTCTTCAGTCGGTCTAGAGCCACCTCCCTTCCTCCTCACCGGTCGTATGATTGTTGTACTGATCTCCTCAAGAAGCGTTTTGCATCCGCTCCTATCCTTGTTGCACCTGACGTCACTAAACAGTTCATTGTCGAGGTAGACGCGTCGGGGGTGGGCGTGGGAGCCATTCTGTCCCAGCGCTCCCATACTGACGATGGGGTCCACCCTTGCGCGTATTTTTCTCATCGCCTGTCGCCGTCGGAACGTAACTATGATGTGGCTAACCGCGAACTGCTCGCCATCCGTTTAGCCCTAGGCGAATGGCGACAGTGGTTGGAGGGGCGACCGTTCCTTTTGTCGTTTGGACTGACCAAAAGAACCTTGAGTACATCCGTTCTGCCAAACGACTCAATGCAGCGTCAAGCTTCGTTGGGCGTTGTTTTCGCTCGTTTCGAGTTCGTGATTTCTTATCGCCCGGGTACTAAGAACACCAAGCCTGATGCTTTATCCCGTCTCTTCAGTTCTTCTGTAGCGATCTACCGACCCGAGGGGATTCTCCCTGAGGGCGTGTCGGGTTGAATGTCTGGGGAGTGAGAGACAGGTTAAGCAAGCACTCACTCCTCCGTCGTAGCGCTGTCCTAGTAACCTTCTTTTTCGTTCCGTTTCTACTCGTCTGGCCGTTCTTCAGTGGCTCACTCTGCCCAGTTAGCTGGCCACCCCGGCGTTCAGGGTACGCTTGCTTCTATTCGCCGGCGTTTTTGGTGGCCAACTCAGGAGCGTGAGCACCGCCGTTTCGTGGCTGCCTATTCCGGACTGCGCGCAGACTAAATCCCGGTAACTTTCTTCCTGCATCTGCTCCTGGCCTTGCTGTGTCTCAGTCTGTCCCCTGCCACCGCATCTCTCCTGGTCCTGCTCCTGCACTTGCTGTGTCTCAGTCTGTCCACAGCCACCGCCTCTCCTGTTCCTGGTCTTAGCCTTGCTGTGTCTCAGTCTGTCCCTAGTTGTTACTCTCTGGCCTGTTTGGTCCTGATTGCTCTAACGCTTACAGTTCTCTACCTGTCTCATTTTTATAAGAGTAATTGCCCTAGATTCCCTCTTTCATCGTCTCCCGTTACGGTCCTGAGGGGAGAGGAGTTGGGTTCTTTCTCGGGGCGTGCTGGACCGTTCGTTGATCAATGATTTCCTCCTGATGCCGCAGGTTCCTCTCGAGTGCGCCAGGAGGCGCTCGGTGAGTGGGGGTACTGTCATGTTTTGTCATATATTGTCATGTCTTGTCCCTGTGCTTCCTCATATTCACGTTTCCCCCTGCTGGTCTTATTAGGTTCTTTCCCTCTTTTCTATCCCTCTCTCCCTCCCTCTCTCCCTCTCTCTCTCTCTATCGTTCCGTTCCTGCTCCCAGCTGTTCCTCATTCTCCTAACTACCTCATTTACTCTTTCACACCTGTTCCCTATTTTGCCCTCTGATTAGAGTCCCTATTTCTCCCTCTGTTTCTGGGCGTCTGTCCTTGTCGGATCCCCTTGTTTGATGTTTGCTGTGCTGTGTTCTTGTTCCGTCGTGTTTTTGCCTTCTTCAGATGCTGCGTGTGAGCAGGTGTCTATATCAGCTACGGCCTGCGCCTTCCCGTAGCTTACCTGCAGTCTGTGGTCGCATCTCCTGTTGTCCCTCTACTGACTAGAGGGTTTCAGTTTTTCCTGTTTGGACTTTACCAGTGATAGTATCCAGGATTATCGTTTTTGTTAAAGACTGGAATAAACTCTGTTTCTGTTAAGTCGCTTTTGGGTCCTCATTCACCTGCATAACAGTTTATTTCCCAGGACAAATTAGCTAGCAACAGCAAGCTAGCTAAATATGACAAATTAGCTAGCAAGTGCAAAGCTAACTAAATTGCCATAAATGCTTTTCGACCCATCTCCAAATTAATGTTCAGTTTGTTTTGATATTTTAACCTGCGTCTATTAGTGATCGGCGTTTGGTGTGGGGGACAAAATAAATGTATGCACGGTGGCACACACCACAGCTGGTTTGGGTTCTGTGTTAGATGAGCTGCATGATGTCATTTTCTTCAAGGGCTGTCAGCACTGACTCATACTGGCTGAGAACTGGGCGGATGGCAGGGGTGCAAACAGTCCACAAGAGGCGGGACAGATATTTCCAACGAGGTGAAGCCATGCTTTGATTTTGTGATTACCTGGAAAATCCTCTTGAACTTGTCAGATTAAAGAAGCCAGCCAATTCATGCACCAGACCCATTGAATCTCTTACTGGTGTATAGGCTACACAGGCAGCCTGTAACTTAAGTTCATGCAGTGTGGACCACAGTGACAATGCATAGCCAGCGGTTGTTCTTTCCTTAAAATTGCTTGCACCACCCTGCAATCGTCCAGCCATGTTTGCGGCACCGTCATAGGTTTGTCCTTGAAGTTGTGACAGGAAGGTCTAGACACATCATCACATGCATCTTGGCTATATTTTGGGACACTGTCGAGTCCCAGGAATTATTCTATTGGTTGTAGATCTGCATCTACAAAGCGTGACGTCTGCTCAACTCCTGAGTGCATACTTGACAAGTTCTTTGATTGTATTGCCCTCCAGCTTCAAAATGTTGTTTTACATTTGGGGACTTGAAATGAAAATTAAATGAAAATGACCTTTCAGCCAGGTGGTAAGGTCTCCATCACCCTCTGCCTTGTACTTTAGAAGCTGGCTGAAATTTCCACTCTCCTTATCAATGGTCCTGTGTAGCTCAGTTGGTAGAGCATGGCGCTTGTAACGCCAGGGTAGTGGGTTCGATCCCCGGGACCACCCATACGTAGAATGTATGCACACATGACTGTAAGTCGCTTTGGATAAAAGCGTCTGCTAAATGGCATATATTATATTATTATTATTATATCAATGC
>NW_025758833.1:0-4932 GCF_021184085.1 Oncorhynchus gorbuscha | reverse complement strand
ACAGGGACTTCATATGAGAGGAATCTGTTGTTTCAGAGCTGCTGGGTGTTATATGACCACTGGGTGGATTCACCCAGAAGAATGAAAACAAACAGGGACTTATGAGAAGGAATCTGCTGTTTCAGAGCTGCTAAGTGCTACATGACCACTGGGTGGATTCACCCAGAAGAATGAAAACAAACAGGGACTTCATATGAGAGGAATCTGTTGTTTCAGAGCTGCTGGGTGCTACATGACCACTGGGTGGATTCACCCAGAAGAATGAAACAAACAGGGACTTCATATGAGAGAATCTGTTGTTTCCCAGAGCTGCTGGGTGCTATATGACCACTGGGGTGATTCACCCAGAAGAATGAAAACAAACAGGGAGCTCTCATATGAGAGGAATCTGTTGTTTCAGAGCTGCTGGGTGCTACATGACCACTGGGTGGATTCACCCAGAAGAATGAAAAACAAACAGGGACTTCATATGAGAGGAATCTGTTGTTTCAGAGCTGCTGGGTGCTACATGACCACTGGGTGGATTCACCCAGAAGAATGAAAACAAACAGGACTTCATATGAGAGGAATCTGTTGCTTCAGAGCTGCTGGGTGCTACATGACCACTGGGTGGATTCACCCAGAAGAATGAAAACAAACAGGGACTTCATATGAGAGGAATCTGTTGTTTCAGAGCTGCTGGGTGCTACATGACCACTGGGTGGATTCACCCAGAAGAATGAAAACAAACAGGGACTTTCCATATGAGAGGAATCTGTTGTTTCAGAGCTGCTGGTGCTATGACCACTGACCACAGAAGAATGAAAACTAACAGGGACTGGATTCACCCAGAAGATTCATGAAAATGAAAACAGGGACTTCATATGAGAGGAATCTGTTGTTTCAGAGCTGCTGGGTGCTACATGACCACTGGGTGGATTCACCCAGAAGAATGAAAACAAACAGGGACTTCATATGAGAGGAATCTGTTGTTTCAGAGCTGCTGGGTGCTACATGACCACTGGGTGGAATCACCCAGAAGAATGAAAACAAACAGGGACTTCATATGAGAGGAATCTTCAGAGCTGCTGCCACTGGGTGGAATCACCCAGAAGAATGAAAACAAACAGGGACTTCATATGAGAGGAATCGTTGCTTCAGAGCTGCTACATGACCACTGGGTGGATTCACCCAGAAGAATGAAAACAAACAGGGACTTCATATGAGAGGAATCTGTTGTTTCAGAGCCACATGACCACTGGGTGGATTCACCCAGAAGAATGAAAACAAACAGGGACTTCATATGAGAGGAGAGCTCTGGGTGCTGACCACTGGGTGGATTCAGAAGAATGAAAACAAACAGGGACTGCTGTTGTTTCAGAGCTGCTAAGTGCTACATGACCACTGGGTGGATTCACCCAGAAGAATGAAAACAAACAGGGACTTCATATGAGAGGAATCTGTTGTTTCAGAGCTGCTGGGTGCTACATGACCACTGGGTGGATTCACCCAGAAGAATGAAAACAAACAGGGACTTCATATGAGAGGAATCTGTTGTTTCAGAGCTGCTGGGTGCTACATGACCACTGGGTGGATTCACCCAGAAGAATGAAAACAAACAGGGACTTCATATGAGAGGAATCTGTTGTTTCAGAGCTGCTGGGTGCTACATGACCACTGGGTGGATTCACCCAGAAGAATGAAAACAAACAGGGACTTCATATGAGAGGAATCTGTTGTTTCAGAGCTGCTGGGTGCTACATGACCACTGGGTGGATTCACCCAGAAGAATGAAAACAAACAGGGACTTCATATGAGAGGAATCTGTTGTTTCAGAGCTGCTGGGTGCTACATGACCACTGGGTGGATGCCACCCAGAAGAATGAAAACAAACAGGGACTTCATATGAGAGGAATCTGTTGTTTCAGAGCTGCTGGGTGCTACATGACCACTGGGTGGATTCACCCAGAAGAATGAAAACAAACAGGGACTTCATCAGAAACTCTCCCGCCTCTCACGCCTGTGACAGCGGCTCTATGGTGTGTGTGTGTGTGTGTGTGTGTGTGTGTGTGTGTGTGTGTGTGTGTGTGTGTGTGTGTGTGTGTGTGTGTGTGTGTGTGTGTGTGTGTGTGCAAGTGTGTGTGTGTGCAAGTGTGTGTGTGAGTGCAAGTGTGTGTGTGTGTGTGTGTGTGTGTGTGTGTGTGTGTGTGTGTGTGTGTGTGTGTGTGTGTGTGTGTGTGTGTGTGTGTGTGTGTGTGTGTGTGTGTGTGTGTGTGTGTGTGTGTGTGTGTGTGTGTGTGTGTGTGTGTGTGTGTGTGTGTGTGCAAGTGTGTGTGTGTGAGTGCAAGTGTGTGAGTGCAAGTGTGTGTGAGTGTGTGAGCAAGTGTGTGCCTTGTAGCTTGCATTGTAGTGTTTATGTAAATGAATGATGCTATTCTGACTATGGTGAAAAATAATGATCATGATTTCCTTTGTTCGCTATCACTACACTGTAAAGGGTTACTGTGAATTTTACAGTAGTTTACAGGTTGGCCATCACTACACTGTAAAGGGTTTACTGTGAATTTTACAGTAGTTTACAGGTTGGCCATCACTACACTGTAAAGGGTTACTGTGAATTTTACAGTAGTTTACAGGTTGGCCATCACTACACTGTAAAGGGTTTACTGTGAATTTTACAGTAGTTTACAGGTTGGTTATCACTACACTGTGAAGGGGTTACTGTGTATTTTACAGTAGTTTACAGGTTGGTTATCACTACACTGTAAAGGGGTTACTGTGAATTTTACAGTAGTTTACAGGTTGGTTATCACTACACTGTAAAGGGGTTACTGTGAATTTTACAGTAGTTTACAGGTTGGTTATCACTACACTGTAAAGGGTTTACTGTGAATTTTACAGTAGTTTACAGGTTGGTTATCACTACACTGTAGTATAAATGTGCTATCAACGCAATTAATATAAAAATTACATTATACTGTAAAAAAAAATGAATGTTACCGTAATCAGAATGAATTAATAATATAAATGGATGAATCAATTTATACAGATCATTGAGGTGATATTATATTTCAGTATTTTACTGTAATTGCAAGGGATTGGTGCATGCAGCTACATTGCTAGGTAAAGTGTTCACACATTAGAGGATATGAATAAATATTTGATGTTTTAATATCACTTTTCTGTTCTAGAGACCTTAATAACAAAGGCTTCAACCCGACAGTGACGACAGGGCAAGTTAGACCAAAAGTTACGACAAAATGCTCAACAGTTTAAGGTGCTGCCACTCCGATCTGTCCTCTATACAAATTGATGAGGCGCTACAAACCACATATGAGTTAAATTTGGTAAAGCGTTCTCACGCGCGGTTGCAACAAACATGGCCTCTAACAAGGCACGTCTCAAAATATGTTTAATGAGACAGACAATACCACGTAAAATGGTTGTTGGCGTGCCAAAGATATGGTACTGTAGAATTACTGTAAATACAGTAGATTTTGCCCCGACCAAAATAGTATCCCACACAATGCACCATAATTTACAGTATGTTGCCTTAAAAGGTTTCAGAGTATTTTACTGTTGATAATACCCCAAATTACTGTATAATTGACCGTTTATCCATTACTGTGTAGGATCATATCGTGTATTTGCAATTAGGTTCAATGTGTCAAAACCACTGGGTTCAGAAACAGTACCCATACTGCCCTAACTCCTGCTCTTAAAGGGGTCTCCTTCCCCAACACCCTTGAGCCTAAAGGCTAACTGAGGTTTCATGGCTCTGTGACGTTGGTTTTGATGTCTTGAAGATAGGGACGCAGAGGTTGCCTTACCCGTCATGCCACACTATTCCCTACGTAGTGCACTACTATTCAACAGATCCCTATGAACCCTGGTCTAAAGTAGTGCCCTACTATCCAACAGATCCCTAGGAACCCTGGTCTAAAGTAGTGCCCTTACTTTCCAACAGATCCCTATGAACCCTGGTCTAAAGTAGTGCCCTACTTTCCAACAGATCCCTATGAACCCTGGTCTAAAGTAGTGCCCTACTATTCAACAGATCCCTATGAACCCTGGTCTAAAGTAGTGCCCTACTTTCCAACAGATCCCTATGAACCCTGGTCTAAAGTAGTGCCCTACTTTCCAACAGATCCCTATGAACCCTGGTCTAAAGTAGTGCCCTACTTTTCAACAGATCCTAGGAACCCTGGTGGTCCCTAAAGTAGAACCCTGCTACTTTTCAACAGATCCCTAGGAACCCTGGTCTAAAGTAGTGCCCTACTATTCAACAGAACCCTCCCTTTCCAACAGATCCCTATGAACCCTGGTCTAAAGTAGTGCCCTACTATTCAACAGATCCCTATGAACCCTGGTCTAAAGTAGTGCACTATTCAACAGATCCCTATGAACCCTGGTCTAAAGTAGTGCCCTACTATCCAACCCTGGTCTAAAGTATCCCTACTTTTCAACAGAAGAACCCTGGTCTAAAGTAGTGCCCTACTATTCAACAGATCCCTAGGAACCCTGGTCTAAAATAGTGCACTACGAGGGAATGCAGGGTGCTTGTTTGGGACGCCAAAGTGTGCCTATAGGGTCATGGTACAGTTCGGCTATGTTGTCTTCTGGGAAGTCCTGATGCAACCTGGTATTTAATCATAACGGCTATGTTGTCTATCAGAGGTGTCAAGCTGGGTTAGTGCTGGTGTAGAGGAGACAGAGGAGACACATGTATTGTCAACAACACAACGGAGCATGGAACTGTAATGTACTAAGGTTCCATTGCTCCCTATCAAAAGACAAATGGGGGAGACACTATTCCTACTTTTAATTAAATTAAACCCGAGTCACTGAAAACACATTACCCACATTATTTAAATTATTTGGTGATTCAGTTTCCCCATTGGTACATTTTTTTTGCTGAGAAGCAAAACACATACACTGTTATCACTGTGTTTC
>NW_025758832.1:0-4933 GCF_021184085.1 Oncorhynchus gorbuscha | reverse complement strand
GTCATGCAGGTGAAAGAGGACCCAAACGCGACTTAACAGAAACAGAGTTTATTAATGTTCAAAACGGAATAACCGAAATCCTCTAGATTGTAGAGGGGAAAACAACTGGAGAAGCGGCCACAGACTGCAGGTCGCTTCGGGTAAGCAGGCCGTAGTCGACTGAGACACCTGCTCACACGCAGCGTCTGATGAAGGCACAAAACACGACAGGACAGGGTGATACACAAATCACGGCAAAAACACGACAGGACAGGGCGAAACGCAATCACAGCATGGTGAATACAATACAAGGAACCGACGGAACAGGAACGGATCACAAGGAATAAATAGGGACTCTAATCAGGGGAAAGGATCGGGAACAGGTGTGGGAAGACTAAATGATGATTAGGGGAATAGGAACAGCTGGGAGCAGGAACGGAACGACAGAAGAAGAGAGAGCGAGTGAGAGAGGGAGGGGGAGAGAGAGGGATAGAACCAAACAAGACCAGCAGAGGGAGCGAATAGCATGGGGAGCACAGGGACAAGACATGACAATAAATGACAAACATGACAGTACCCCCACTCACAGCGCCTCCTGGCGCACTCGAGGGAAGAATCCTGGCGGCAACGGAGAAATCATCGATGAGCGAACGGTCCAGCACGTCCCGAGCGGAACCCAACTCCTCTCCTCAGGACCGTAACCCCTCCCAATCCACTAGGTATTGGTGACCCGTCGAACGCATGTCCATAATCTTATGTACCTTGTAAATAGGTGCGCTCTCGACAAGGACGGGGGAGGGGAGGAAGACGAACGGGGGTGCGAAGAAAGGGCTTAACACAGGAGACATGGAAGACAGGATGGACGCGACGAATGTCGCGGAAGAAGCAGTCGCACAGCGGCAGGATTGACGACCTGGGAGACCACGGAGACGGACCAATGAACCGCGGAGTCAACTTACGAGAAGCTGTCGTAAGAGGAAGGTTGCGAGTGGAAAGCCACACTCTCTGGCGCAACAATACCTTGGACTCTTAATCCTGCGTTTATTGGCGGCTCTCACCGTCTGTGCCCTGTAACGGCAAAGTGCAGACCTCACCCTCCTCCAGGTGCGCTCTAGCGTTGGACAAACGCTTGCGAGCGGAGGAACGCTGGACTCGGCAAGCTGGGATGAGAACAGAGGCTGGTAACCAGACTACTCTGAAACGGAGAATAACCCGGTAGCAGACGAAGGAAGCGAATTGTGATATTCTGCCAGGAGCTGTTCTGCCCAAGACGCAGGGTTTCTGAAAGAAAGGCTGCGTAGTATGCGACCAATCGTCTGATTGGCCCTCTCTGCTTGACCGTTAGACTGGGGAT
The DNA here is from genome assembly GCF_021184085.1 of Oncorhynchus gorbuscha. Lineage (NCBI taxonomy): Eukaryota > Metazoa > Chordata > Actinopteri > Salmoniformes > Salmonidae > Oncorhynchus > Oncorhynchus gorbuscha. The sequence continues at coordinate 3,600 of NW_025758832.1, read as the reverse complement.
GAAACCCGGAAGAGAGACTGACGGACGCACCAATCAAACGACAGAACTCCCTCCAAAACTGTGACGTGAATTGCGGGCCTCTGTCTGAAACGGCGTCTAACGGGAGGCCATGAATTCTGAATACATTCTCAATAATGATTTGTGCCGTCTCCTTAGCGGAAGGAAGTTTAGCGAGGGGAATGAAATGTGCCGCCTTAGAGAACCTATCGACAACCGTCAGAATCACAGTCTTCCCCGCAGACAAAGGCAGACCGGTAATGAAGTCTAAGGCAATGTGAGACCATGGTCGAGAAGGAATGGGGAGCGGTCTGGGAGGCGACCGGCAGGAGGAGAGTTACCCGACTTAGTCTGCGCGCAGTCCGAACAAGCAGCCACGAAACGGCGCGTGTCACGCTCTCTGAGTCGGCCACCAAAAGCGCTGGCGAATAGACGCAAGAGTGCCTCGAACACCGGGATGACCAGCTAACTTGGCAGAGTGAGCCCACTGAAGAACAGCCAGGCAGTGGAAACAGGAACGAAAAGGAGGTTACTAGGACAAGCGCGCGGCGGCGCAGTGTGCGTGAGTGCTTGCTTAACCTGTCTTTCAATTCCCCAGACTGTTAACCCGACAACACGCCCATAAGGAAGAATCCCCTCGGGATCAGTAGAAGCCACAGAAGAACTAAACAGACGGGATAAGGCATCAGGCTTGGTGTTCTTGCTACCCGGACGGTAAGAAATCACAAACTCGAAACGAGCGAAAAACAACGCCCAACGAGCTTGACGGGCATTAAGTCGTTTGGCAGAACGGATGTACTCAAGGTTCTTATGGTCTGTCCAAGCGACAAAAGACGGTCGCCCCCTCCAACCACTGTCGCCATTCGCCTAGGAGCTAAGCGGATGGCGGCAGTTCACGGTTACCCACATCATAGTTGCGCTCAGATGGCGACAGGCGATGAGAAAAATAAGCGCAAGGATGAACCTTATCGTCAGACTGGAAAGCGCTGGGATAGGATGGCTCCCACGCCTACCTCTGAAGCGTCAACCTCGACAATGAATTGTCTAGTGACGTCAGGAGTAACGAGATAGGAGCGGACGTAAAACGTTCTTTTAGAAGATCAAAAGCTCCCTGGGCGGAACCGGACCACTTAAAACACGTCTTAACAGAAGTAAGAGCTGTGAGAGGGGCAGCAACTTGACGAAATTACGAATGAAACGCCGATAGAAATTAGCGAAACCTAAAGCGCTGCAACTCGACACGTGACCTTGGAACGGGCCAATCACTGACAGCTTGGACCTTAGCGGAATCCATCTGAATGCCTTCAGCGGAAATAACGGAACCGAGAAAAGTAACGGAGGAGACATGAAAAGAGCACTTCTCAGCCTTTACGTAGAGACAATTCTCTAAAGGCGCTGTAGAACACGTCGAACGTGCTGAACATGAATCTCGAGTGACGGAGAAAAAATCAGGATATCGTCAAGATAGACAAAAACAAAAATGTTCAGCATGTCTCTCAGAACATCATTAACTAATGCCTGAAAAACAGCTGGCGCATTGGCGAGACCGAACGGCAGAACCCGGTACTCAAAATGCCCTAACGCAGTGTTAAACGCCGTTTTCCACTCGTCCCCCTCTCTGATGCGCACGAGATGGTAAGCGTTACGAAGGTCCAACTTAGTAAAGCACCTGGCTCCCTGCAGAATCTCGAAGGCTGATGACATAAGGGGAAGCGGATAACGATTCTTAACCGTTATGTCATTCAGCCCTCGATAATCCACGCAGGGCGCAGAGTACCGTCCTTCTTTTTAACAAAAAGAACCCCGCCCCGGCCGGAGAAGAAGAAGGCACAACGGTACCGGCGTCAAGAGACACAGACAAATAATCCTCGAGAGCCTTACGTTCGGGAGCCGACAGAGAGTATAGTCTACCTCGGGAGGAGTGGTCCCCGGAAGGAGATCAATACTACAATCATACGACCGGTGAGGAGGAAGGGAGTTGGCTCGGGACCGACTGAAGACCGTGCGCAGATCATGATATTCCTCCGGCACTCCTGTCAAATCGCCAGGTTCCTCCTGAGAAGTAGGAACAGAAGAAACGGGAGGATGGCAGACATTAAACACTTCACATGACAAGAAACGTTCCAGGATAGGATAGAATTACTAGACCAATTAATAGAAGGATTATGACATACTAGCCAGGGATGACCCAAAACAACAGGTGTAAACGGTGAATGGAAAATCAAAAATAGTCTCACTGTGGTTACCAGATACTGTGAGAGTTAACGGTAGTGTCTCAAATTTGATACTGGGAAGATGACTACCATCTAAGGCAAACATGGGCGTAGGCCTGTCTATGATCTGAAAGGAATGTTATGTTTCCGAACCCATGCTTCGTCCATGAAACAACCCTCAGCCCCAGAGTCAATCAAAGCACTGCATGTAGCACCGAACCGGTCCAGCGTAGATGGACCGACATAATAGTACAAGATCTAGATGAAGGGACCTGAGTAGTAGCGCTCACCAGTAGCCCTCCCGCTTACTGATGGACTCTGGCCTCTTACTGGACATGAATTAACAAAATGTCCAGCAACTCCATAATAGAGGCACAGGCGGTTGGTGATCCTCCGTTCCCTCTCCTTATTCGAGATGCGAATCCTCCCAGCTGCATGGGCTCAGTCTCAAAGCCAGAGGAGGGAGATGGTTGCGATGCGGAGCAGGAAACACCGTTGATGCGAGCTCTCTTCCACGAGCCCGGTGACGAAGATCTACCCGTCGTTCTATGCGGATGGCGAGAGCAATCAAAGAATCCACATCTGATGGAACCTCCCGGGAGAGAATCTCATCCTTAACCACTGCGTGGAGTCCTCAGAAAACGAGCGAGCAGCGCCGGCTCGTTCCACTCACTAGAGGCAGCAAGAGTGCGAAACTCAATGGAATAATCCGTTATGGACCGTTCACCTTGGCATAAGGAAGCCAGGGCCCTAGAAGCCTCCCCACCAAAAACTGAACGGTCAAAAACCCGAATCATCTCCTCTTTAAAGTTCTGGAATCTGTTAGAGCAATCAGCCCTTGCCTCCCAGATAGCTGTGCCCCATTCTCGAGCCCGGCCAGTAAGGAGTGAAATGACGTAAGCAACCCGAGCTCTCTCTCTAGAGTATGTGTGGGGTTGGAGAGAGAACACAATCTCACACTGCGTGAGAAAGGAGCGGCACTCAGTGGGCTGCCCGGAGTAGCAAGGTGGGTTATTAACCCTGGGTTCTGGAGGCTCGGCAGGCCAGGGGTAACAGGTGGCACGAGACGTAGACTCTGGAACTGTCCAGAGAGGTCGGAAACCTGAGCGGCCAGGTTCTCCACGGCATGGCGAGCAGCAGACAATTCCTGCTCGTGTCTGCCGAGCATGGCTCCTTGGATCTCGACGGCAGTGTAACGGCGTCTGAAGTCGCTGGGTCCATTCTTTGCTCTGGTTCCTTCTGTCATGCAGGTGAAAGAGGACCCAAACGCGACTTAACAGAAACAGAGTTTATTAATGTTCAAACGGAATAACAGAAATCCTCTAGATTGTAGAGGGAAAAACAACTGGAGAAGCGGCCACAGACTGCAGGTCGCCGGGTAGCGCAGGCC
>NW_025758831.1:0-4933 GCF_021184085.1 Oncorhynchus gorbuscha | reverse complement strand
ACTTAACAGAAACAGAGTTTATTTAAATCCAAACAGGGAATAACAAAAATCCTCTAGTCTGTAGGGGAATAACTAGAGAAGCGGCCACAGACTGCAGGTCGCCGGGTAGGCGCAGGCCGTAGTTGATAGAGCCACCTGCTCACACGCAGCATCTGATGAAGGCAAAAAACACGACAGGACAGGGCGAAACACAATCACAGCATGGTGAATACAAAACAAGGAACCGACGGGACAGGAACGGATCACAAAGGAATAAATAGGGACTCTAATCAGGGGAAAGGATCGGGAACAGGTGTGGGAAGACTAAATGATGATTAGGGGAATAGGAACAGCTGGGAGCAGGAACGGAACGATAGAGAGAAGAGAGAGCGAGAGAGTGAGAGAGGGAGGGGGAGAGAGAGGGATAGAAGGAGGGAAAGAACCAAATAAGACCAGCAGAGGGAAACGAATAGCATGGGGAGCACAGGGACAAGACATGATAATAAATGACAAACATGACAGTACCCCCCACTCACCGGCGCCTCCTGGCGCACTCGAGGAGGAATCCTGGCGGCAACGGAGGAAATCATCGATGAGTGAACGGTCCAGCACGTCCCGAGACGGAACCCAACTCCTCTCCTCAGGACCGTAACCCTCCCAATCCACTAGGTATTGGTGACCCCGTCCCCGAACGCATGTCCATGATCTTATGTACCTTGTAAATAGGTGCGCTCTCGACAAGGACGGGAGGGGGAGGGAAGACGAACGGGGTGCGAAGAAAGGGCTTAACACAGGAGACATGGAAGACAGGATGGACGCGACGAAGATGTCGCGGAAGAAGCAGTCGCACAGCGGCAGGGATTGACGACCTGGGAGACACGGAACGGACCAATGAACCGCGGAGTCAACTTACGAGAAGCTGTCGTAAGAGGAAGGTTGCGAGTGGAAAGCCACACTCTCTGGCCGCAACAATACCTTGGACTCTTAATCCTGCGTTTATTGGCGGCTCTCACCGTCTGTGCCCTGTAACGGCAAAGTGCAGACCTCACCCTCCTCCAGGTGCGCTCACAACGTTGGACAAACGCTTGAGCGGAGGGAACGCTGGACTCGGCAAGCTGGGATGAGAACAGAGGAGGCTGGTAACCCAGACTACTCTGAAACGGAGATAACCCGGTAGCAGACGAAGGAAGCGAATTGTGAGCGTATTCTGCCCAGGGGAGCTGTTCTGCCCAAGACGCAGGGTTTCTGAAAGAAAGGCTGCGTAGTATGCGACCAATCGTCTGATTGGCCCTCTCTGCTTGACCGTTAGACTGGGGATGAAACCCGGAAGAGAGACTGACGGACGCACCAATCAAACGACAGAACTCCCTCCAAAACTGTGACGTGAATTGCGGGCCTCTGTCTGAAACGGCGTCTAACGGGAGGCCATGAATTCTGAATACATTCTCAATAATGATTTGTGCCGTCTCCTTAGCGGAAGGAAGTTTAGCGAGGGGAATGAAATGTGCCGCCTTAGAGAACCTATCGACAACCGTCAGAATCACAGTCTTCCCCGCAGACAAAGGCAGACCGGTAATGAAGTCTAAGGCAATGTGAGACCATGGTCGAGAAGGAATGGGGAGCGGTCTGAGACGACCGGCAGGAGGAGAGTTACCCGACTTAGTCTGCGCGCAGTCCGAACAAGCAGCCACGAAGCGGCGCGTGTCACGCTCCTGAGTCGGCCACCAAAAGCGCTGGCGAATAGACGCAAGAGTGCCTCGAACACCGGGATGACCAGCTAACTTGGCAGAGTGAGCCCACTGAAGAACAGCCAGACAGTGGAAACAGGAACGAAAAGGAGGTTACTAGGACAAGCGCGCGGCGACGCAGTGTGCGTGAGTGCTTGCTTAACCTGTCTTTCAATTCCCCAGACTGTTAACCCGACAACACGCCCATAAGGAAGAATCCCCTCGGGATCAGTAGAAGCCACAGAAGAACTAAACAGACGGGATAAGGCATCAGGCTTGGTGTTCTTGCTACCCGGACGGTAAGAAATCACAAACTCGAAACGAGCGAAAAACAACGCCCAACGAGCTTGACGGGCATTAAGTCGTTTGGCAGAACGGATGTACTCAAGGTTCTTATGGTCTGTCCAAACGACAAAAGGAACGGTCGCCCCCTCCAACCACTGTCGCCATTCGCCTAGGGCTAAGCGGATGGCGAGCAGTTCACGGTTACCCACATCATAGTTGCGCTCAGATGGCGACAGGCGATGAGAAAAATAAGCGCAAGGATGAACCTTATCGTCAGACTGGAAGCGCTGGGATAGAATGGCTCCCACGCCTACCTCTGAAGCGTCAACCTCGACAATGAATTGTCTAGTGACGTCAGGAGTAACGAGGATAGGAGCGGACGTAAAACGTTCTTTTAGAAGATCAAAAGCTCCCTGGGCGGAACCGGACCACTTAAAACACGTCTTGACAGAAGTAAGAGCTGTGAGAGGGGCAGCAACTTGACCGAAATTACGAATGAAACGCCGATAGAAATTAGCGAAACCTAAAGCGCTGCAACTCGACACGTGACCTTGGAACGGGCCAATCACTGACAGCTTGGACCTTAGCGGAATCCATCTGAATGCCTTCAGCGGAAATAACGGAACCGAGAAAAGTAACGGAGGAGACATGAAAAGAGCACTTCTCAGCCTTTACGTAGAGACAATTCTCTAAAAGGCGCTGTAGAACACGTCGAACGTGCTGAACATGAATCTCGAGTGACGGAGAAAAAATCAGGATATCGTCAAGATAGACAAAAACAAAAATGTTCAGCATGTCTCTCAGAACATCATTAACTAATGCCTGAAAAACAGCTGGCGCATTGGCGAGACCGAACGGCAGAACCCGGTACTCAAAATGCCCTAACGGAGTGTTAAACGCCGTTTTCCACTCGTCCCCCTCTCTGATGCGCACGAGATGGTAAGCGTTACGAAGGTCCAACTTAGTAAAGCACCTGGCTCCCTGCAGAATCTCGAAGGCTGATGACATAAGGGGAAGCGGATAACGATTCTTAACCGTTATGTCATTCAGCCCTCGATAATCACGCAGGGCGCAGAGTACCGTCCTTCTTCTTAACAAAAAAGAACCCCGCCCCGGCCGGAGAAGAAGAAGGCACTATGGTACCGGCGTCAAGAGACACAGACAAATAATCCTCGAGAGCCTTACGTTCGGGAGCCGACAGAGAGTATAGTCTACCTCGAGGAGGAGTGGTCCCCGGAAGGAGATCAATACTACAATCATACGACCGGTGAGGAGGAAGGGAGTTGGCTCGGGACCGACTGAAGACCGTGCGCAGATCATGATATTCCTCCGGCACTCCTGTCAAATCGCCAGGTTCCTCCTGAGAAGTAGGGACAGAAGAAACGGGAGGGATGGCAGACATTAAACACTTCACATGACAAGAAACGTTCCAGGATAGGATAGAATTACTAGACCAATTAATAGAAGGATTATGACATACTAGCCAGGGATGACCCAAAACAACAGGTGTAAACGGTGAACGGAAAATCAAAAAAGAAATAGTCTCACTGTGGTTACCAGATACTGTGAGGGTTAAAGGTAGTGTCTCAAATCTGATACTGGGAAGATGACTACCATCTAAGGCGAACATGGGCGTAGGCTTATCTAACTCTCTGAAAGGAATGTCATGTTTCCGAACCCATGCTTCGTCCATGAAACAACCCTCAGCCCCAGAGTCTATCAAGGCACTACATGTAGCACCCGAACCGGTCCAGCGTAGGTGGACCGACAAAGTAGTACAGGACCTTGATGGAGAGACTTGAGTAGTTGCGCTCACCTGTAGCCCTCCGCTTACAGATGAGCTCTGGCTTTACTGGACATGAATTAACAAAATGTCCAGCAACTCCATAATAGAGGCACAGGCGGTTGGTGATCCTCCGTTCCCTCTCCTTATTCGAGATGCGAATCCCTCCCAGCTGCATGGGCTCAGTCTCAAAGCCAGAGGAGGGAGATGGTTGCGATGCGGAGCAGGGAAACACCGTTGATGCGAGCTCTCTTCCACGAGCCCGGTGACGAAGATCTACCCGTCGTTCTATGCGGATGGCGAGAGCAATCAAAGAGTCCACATCTGAAGGAACCTCCCGGGAGAGAATCTCATCCTTAACCACTGCGTGGAGTCCCTCCAGAAAACGAGCGAGCAGCGCCGGCTCGTTCCACTCACTAGAGGCAGCAAGAGTGCGAAACTCAATGGAATAATCCGTTATGGACCGTTCACCTTGGCATAAGGAAGCCAGGGCCCTAGAAGCCTCCCCACCAAAAACTGAACGGTCAAAAACCCGAATCATCTCCTCTTTAAAGTTCTGGAATTTGTTAGAGCAATCAGCCCTTGCCTCCCAGATAGCTGTGCCCCATTCTCGAGCCCGGCCAGTAAGGAGTGAAATGACGTAAGCAACCCGAGCTCTCTCTCTAGAGTATGTGTTGGGTTGGAGAGAGAACACAATCTCACACTGCGTGAGAAAGGAGCGGCACTCAGTGGGCTGCCCGGAGTAGCAAGGTGGGTTATTAACCCTAGGTTCTGGAGGCTCGGCAGGCCAGGAAGTAACAGGTGGCACGAGACGTAGACTCTGGAACTGTCCAGAGAGGTCGGAAACCTGAGCGGCCAGGTTCTCCACGGCATGGCGAGCAGCAGACAATTCCTGCTCGTGTCTGCCGAGCATGGCTCCTTGGATCTCGACGGCAGTGTAACGAGCGTCTGAAGTCGCTGGGTCCATTCCTTGGTCGGTTCCTTCTGTCATGCAGGTGAAAGAGGACCCAAAAGCGACTTAACAGAAACAGAGTTTATTTAAATCCAAACAGGGAATAACAAAAATCCTCTAGTCTGTAGGGGAATAACTAGAGAAGCGGCCACAGACTGCAGGTCGCCGGGTAGGCGCAGGCCGTAGTTGATAGAGCCACCTGCTCAC
>NW_025758830.1:0-4934 GCF_021184085.1 Oncorhynchus gorbuscha | reverse complement strand
TAACGATCAGTCAGCTAACGTTAGATAACGATCCAGTCAGCTAACGTTAGATAGCGATCCAGTCAGCTAACGTTAGATAACGATCCAGCCAGCTAACGTTAGATAACGATCCAGCCAGCTAACGTTAGCTAACGATCCCAGCCAGCTAACGTTAGATAGCGATCCAGTCAGCTAACGAGCCAGTCAGCTAACGGATCCAGCCAGCTAACGTTAGATAACGATCCAGTCAGCTAACGTTAGATAACGATCCAGTCAGCTAACGTTAGATAACGATCCAGTCAGCTAACGTTAGATAACGATCCAGTCAGCTAACGTTAGATAACGATCCAGCCAGCTAACGTTAGATAACGATCCAGTCAGCTAACGAGCCAGTCAGCTAACGATCCAGCCAGCTAACGTTAGATAACGATCCAGTCAGCTAACGTTAGATAACGATCCAGTCAGCTAACGTTAGATAACGATCCAGCCAGCTAACGTTAGATAACGATCCAGTCAGCTAACGTTAGATAACGATCCAGTCAGCTAACGTTAGATAACGATCCAGTCAGCTAACGTTAGATAACGATCCAGTCAGCTAACGTTAGATAACGATCCAGCCAGCTAACGTTAGATAACGATCCAGTCAGCTAACGTTAGATAACGATCCAGTCAGCTAACGTTAGATAACGATCCAGTCAGCTAACGTTAGATAACGATCCAGTCAGCTAACGTTAGATAACGATCCAGTCAGCTAACGTTAGATAACGATCCAGCCAGCTAACGTTAGATAACGATCCAGCCAGCTAACGTTAGATAACGATCCAGCCAGCTAACGTTAGCTAACGATCCAGCCAGCTAACGTTAGATAACGATCCAGTCAGCTAACGAGCCAGTCAGCTAACGATCCAGCCAGCTAACGTTAGATAACGATCCAGCCAGCTAACGTTAGATAACGATCCAGTCAGCTAACGTTAGATAACGATCCAGTCAGCTAACGCTAGATAACGAGCCAGCCAGCTAACGCTAGATAACGATCCAGTCAGCTAACGTTAGATAACGATCCAGTCAGCTACCATTAGATAACGATCCAGTCAGCTACCGTTAGATAACGATCCAGCCAGCTAACGTTAGATAACGATCCAGTCAGCTAACGTTAGATAACGATCCAGTCAGCTAACGTTAGATAACGATCCAGTCAGCTAACGTTAGATAACGATCCAGTCAGCTAACGTTAGATAACGATCCAGTCAGCTAACGTTAGATAACGATCCAGCCAGCTAACGTTAGATAACGATCCAGTCAGCTAACGTTAGATAACGATCCAGTCAGCTAACGTTAGATAACGATCCAGCCAGCTAACGTTAGATAACGATCCAGTCAGCTAACGAGCCAGTCAGCTAACGTTAGATAACGATCCAGTCAGCTAACGTTAGATAACGATCCAGCCAGCTAACGTTAGATAACGATCCAGCCAGCTAACGTTAGATAACGATCCAGCCAGCTAACGTTAGATAACGATCCAGTCAGCTAACGATCCAGCCAGCTAACGATCCAGCCAGCTAACGTTAGATAACGATCCAGTCAGCTAACGATCCAGTCAGCTAACGTTAGATAACGATCCAGTCAGCTAACGTTAGATAACGATCCAGTCAGCTAACGTTAGATAACGATCCAGCCAGCTAACGTTAGCTAACGATCCAGCCAGCTAACGAGCCAGTCAGCTACCATTAGATAACGAGCCAGTCAGCTAACGTTAGATAACGAGCCAGACAAGCATACCCATAACATGATGCAGCCACCACTATGCTTGAAAATATGAAACACTATACACTATTAATGCTTACAGAATGAGTCCATGCAACTTATTATGTGACTTATTAAGCAAATGTTTACTCCTGAACTTATTTAGGCTTTCCATAATAAAGTGGTTGAATACTTATTGACAATAGTTTTCACTTGTTCATTTTTTATTAATTTATAAACATTTCTAAAAACATAATTCCACATTGACATTATGCGTTATTGTTTGTAGGCCAGTGACCCAAAAATCTAAATATAATCCATTTTAAATTCAGGTTGTAACACAACAAACTGGAAAAAGTTAAGGGTGTGAATACTTCCTGAAAGTCCTATAGCCATGCATGATGCTGACTTCGGTAATTATATAGTATTAATTCATTACATATATATATATTTATTATTACAATTATTTCTTTATTTTGAAGGGAGGGGCCACATACTATAATATATATATATATATATATATATATATATATATATATATATAAATATACATGCTATAATACTATAATATACATATATATATATATATATATATACATGCTATAATACTATAATATACATATATATATATATACATGCTATAATACTATAATATACATATATATATATATATATATACATACTATAATACTATAATATACATATATATATATATATATACATGCTATAATACTATAATATACATATATATATATATATATATATATATATACTATAATATACATATATATATATATATATATATATATATATATATATAATATATATATATATATATATATATACATGCTATAATACTATAATATACATATATATATATAATATACATGCTATAATACTATAATATACATATATATATATATATATATATATACATATATATACTATAATATATATATATATATATATATATATATATATATATATATATATACATATATATATATATATATATATAATACTATAATATACATATATATATATAATATACATGCTATAATATATAATATACATATATATATATATATATATATACATATACATACTATAATACTATATATATATATATATATATATATACATGCTATAATACTATAATATACATATATATATATATACATGCTATAATACTATAATATACATATATATATATATATATATATATAATATACATGCTATAATACTATAATATACATATATATATATATATATACATGCTATAATACTATAATATACATATATATATATATACATGCTATAATACTATAATATACATATATATATATATATACATGCTATAATACTATAATATACATATATATATATACATGCTATAATACTATAATATACATATATATATACATGCTATAATACTATAATATATATATATATATATATACATGCTATAATACTATAATATATATATATATATATACATGCTATAATACTATAATATACATATATATATATACATGCTATAATACTATAATATACATATATATATACATGCTATAATACTATAATATATATATATAAAGTGCATTTGGAAAGTATTCAGACCCATTGACTTTTTCCACATTTTGTTACATTACAGTCTAGTTCTAAAATGGATTACATTTTCTTAAATCCTCATCAAAATACACACAATACCCCATAATGAAATCACAATACCCCATAATGAAATCACAATACCCCATAATGAAATCACAATACCCCATAATTTTATTTTATTTGACATCCCAATACCCCATAATGACAAAGCAAAAAATGGTGGTATTTTTTTTTTAGCAAATTCATTAGAATAAAAAACATAAATACCTTATTTACATTAGTATTCAGACCCTTTCCATGAGACTCTAAATTGAGATCAGGTGCATCCTGTTTCCATTGATCATCCTTGAGATGTTTCTACAACTTGATTGGAGTCCACCTGTGGTAAATTAAATTGATTGGACATGATTTGGAAAGGCAAACACCTGTCTATATAAGGTCCCACAGTTGACAGTGCATGTCAGAGCAAAAACCAAGCCATGAGGTCGAAGGAATTGTGAATTGTCCGTAGAGCTCAGAGACAGGATTGTGTCGAAGCACAGATCTGGGGAAGGGTACCAAAACAATTCTGCAGCATTGAAGGTCCCCAAGAACACAGTGGTCTTTCATAATTTTAAATGGAAGAAGCTTGGAACCACCAAGACTCTTCCTAGAGCTGGCCAAACTGAGCAATCGGGTGAAGGGCCTTGGTCAGGAGGTGGCCAAGAACCTGATGATCACTCTGACATAGCTCCAGAGTTCATCTGTGGAGATGGGAGAACCTTGGAGAAGGACAACCATCTCTGCAGCACTCCACCAATCAGGCCTTTATGGTAGTGGCTAGACGGAAGCCACTCCTCAGTAAATGGCACATTACAGCCCTCTTGGAGTTTGCCAAAAGAAACTTAAAACAAGATTCTCTGGTCTGATGATACCAAAATTGAACACTTTGGCCTGAATGACAAGCGTCACGTCTGGAGGAAACCTGGCCCTATCCCTAAGGTGAAGCATGGTGGTGACAACGACCCTAAGCCAAGACTAACACAGGAGTGGCTTCACGTAAAAAGTCGAGTGGCCCAGCCAGAGCCAGGACTTGAACCCGATCTAACATCTCTGGAGAGACCTGAAAATAGCTAGCTGCAGTGACACTCCCCATCCAACCTGACAGAGCTTGAGAGGCTCTGCAGAGAAGAAAATACAGGTGTGCCAAGCTTGTAGCGTCAAACCCAAGAAGACTTGAGGCTATACACGCTTACAAATGTGTTTCAACAAAGTACTAAGTAAACGGTCTGAATACTTATGTAAATGTGATATTTCCGTTTTAAAAAATATTTAATACATTTGCAAACATTTCTAAAAACATGTTTTTGCTTTGTCATTCAGGGAATTGTGTGTAGATTGACGAGGGAAAAGATAAGTCAATCAATTTTTGAATAATGTAAAATGTAACAACGTGGAAAAAGTCAAGGGGTCTGAATACTGAATACACGGTATATCCCTATAACCATTCATGATGACAGATGCCTGCCTGCTCCCGAGACCGGCTAGTTCCCATGGGGGACCCTGGCAAAGCTACCTGATAAGGAGGGAACATGGGCCATGGGCCTGGAGAGATGAAAGGG
>NW_025758829.1:0-4936 GCF_021184085.1 Oncorhynchus gorbuscha | reverse complement strand
ATCTAGAACTATCTAGCCCCTGGATGTTAAAGATCTAGAACGATCTAGCCACTGGATGTTAAAGATCTAGAACTATCTAGCCCCTGGATGTTAAAGATCTAGAACTCTCTAGCCCCTGGATGTTACATCTGTTAAAGATCTAGAACTATCAAGCCCCTGGATATTAAAGATCTAGAACTATCGAGCCCCCTGGATATTAAAGATCTTGAACTATCTAGCTCCTGGATGTTACATCTGTTAAAGATCTAGAACTATCTAGCCCCTGGATGTTAAATCTGTTAAAGATCTAGAACTATCGAGCCCCTGGATATTAAAGATCTAGAACTATCGAGCCCCCTGGATATTAAAGATCTTGAACTATCTAGCTCCTGGATTTTACATCTGTTAAAGATCTAGAACTATCGAGCCCCCTGGATATTAAAGATCTAGAACTATCTAGCTCCTGGATATTAAAGATCTAGAACTATCTAGCCCCTGGATATTAAAGATCTAGAACTATCTAGCTCCTGGATGTTAAAGCTGTTAAAGATCTAGAACTATCTAGCCCCTGGATATTAAAGATCTAGAACTATCGAGCCCCCTGGATATTAAAGATCTTGAACTATCTAGCCCCTGGATGTTACATCTGTTAAAGATCTAGAACTATCTAGCCCCTGGATGTTAAAGATCTAGAACTATCTAGCCCCTGGATGTTACATCTGTTAAAGATCTAGAACTATCTAGCCCCTGGATATTAAAGATCTAGAACTATCGAGCCCCCTGGATATTAAAGATCTGGAACTATCTAGCCCCTGGATGTTACATCTGTTAAAGATCTAGAACTATCTAGCCCCTGGATGTTAAAGATCTAGAACTATCTAGCCCCTGGATGTTAAAGATCTAGAACGATCTAGCCACTGGATGTTAAAGATCTAGAACTATCTAGCCCCTGGATGTTAAAGATCTAGAACTCTCTAGCCCCTGGATGTTACATCTGTTAAAGATCTAGAACTATCGAGCCCCTGGATATTAAAGATCTAGAACTATCGAGCCCCCTGGATATTAAAGATCTTGAACTATCTAAGCTCCTGGATGTTACATCTGTTAAAGATCTAGAACTATCTAGCCCCTGGATGTTAAATCTGTTAAAGATCTAGAACTATCGAGCCCCTGGATATTAAAGATCTAGAACTATCGAGCCCCCTGGATATTAAAGATCTTGAACTATCTAGCTCCTGGATGTTACATCTGTTAAAGTTCTAGAACTATCGAGCCCCCTGGATATTAAAGATCTAGAACTATCTAGCTCCTGGATATTAAAGATCTAGAACTATCTAGCCCCTGGATATTAAAGATCTTGAACTATCTAGCTCCTGGATGTTACATCTGTTAAAGTTCTAGAACTATCGAGCCCCCTGGATATTAAAGATCTAGAACTATCTAGCTCCTGGATATTAAAGATCTAGAACTATCTAGCCCCTGGATATTAAAGATCTAGAACTATCTAGCTCCTGGATATTAAAGATCTAGAACTATCTAGCCCCTGGATATTAAAGATCTAGAACTATCTAGCTCCTGGATGTTAAAGCTGTTAAAGATCTATAACTATCGAGCCCCCTGGATATTAAAGATCTAGAACTATCTAGCTCCTGGATATTAAAGATCTAGAACTATCTAGCCCCTGGATATTAAAGATCTAGAACTATCTAGCTCCTGGATATTAAAGATCTCGAACTATCTAGCCCCTGGATATTAAAGATCTAGAACTATCTAGCTCCTGGATGTTAAAGCTGTTAAAGATCTAGAACTATCGAGCCCCTGGATATTAAAGATCTAGAACTATCTAGCTCCTGGATATTAAAGATCTAGAACTATCTAGCTCCTGGATGTTAAAGCTGTTAAAGATCTAGAACTATCTAGCCCCTGGATGTTAAAGATCTAGAACTATCGAGCCCCTGGATATTAAAGATCTAGAACTATCTAGCTCCTGGATATTAAAGATCTAGAACTATCTAGCTCCTGGATGTTAAAGCTGTTAAAGATCTAGAACTATCTAGCCCCTGGATGTTAAAGATCTAGAACTATCGAGCCCCTGGATATTAAAGATCTAGAACTATCTAGCTCCTGGATATTAAAGATCTAGAACTATCTAGCTCCTGGATGTTAAAGCTGTTAAAGATCTAGAACTATCGAGCCCCTGGATATTAAAGATCTAGAACTATCGAGCCCCTGGATATTAAAGATCTAGAACTATCGAGCCCCTGGATATTAAAGATCTAGAACTATCTAGCCCCTGGATATTAAAGATCTAGAACTATCTAGCCCCTGGATATTAAAGATCTAGAACTATCTAGCTCCTGGATGTTAAAGCTGTTAAAGATCTAGAACTATCGAGCCCCTGGATATTAAAGATCTAGAACTATCTAGCTCCTGGATATTAAAGATCTAGAACTATCTAGCTCCTGGATGTTAAAGATCTAGAACTATCTAGCCCCTGGATATTAAAGATCTAGTGATAGTGTAATAGTAATATTCTGGGGTCTGAGGCTGGACACCTTCTGCCTTTCAATAGACCACAGATCTTCACCTAGGATGCCAACTAATCTGGCTTCCTGTCGCAGTCCTCAACTACGTAAACAACAATAAATGATATATCTTAACCTGGAAATTTGACACACACCTGTCCTAGTTTTGGGACAATAGAAACCTTGGTGTAGTTCTGATACTGGTTCTCTTTCTGTCTGCCAGATGAGGTCTGTGAGTCTCCTGGAGGGAATGTGTCTCCCAAAGGGGCAATGCTGCCTTACAGCCTGAAGAGGGTCCCCTTGGACAAGGACAAGGAGGGGCAGGGCAGTCCTCTACTGGGGGGCACGGGGAGCAACAAAAGCCCCTCTGCTCAGGCAGGTAGGTTACCTTTACCCATCCAGGTAGGAACAGACCTCGTCACACACTATCATACTTCCATGTGTCGTTCATCTCTGTGCGTTTGAGGAAGCATGGAAGGAGAGGCTGTTTAGCCCTAAAGCACAGACATCTGTTTCCCTCAAACTGTATCTCTTCTCAGTAGAGACGTACTGCATAGAATAAGCCTGGAAGGAGAGGCTGTTTAGCCCTAAAGCACAGACCTCTGTTTCCCTCAAACTGTATCTCTTCTCAGTAGAGACTTACTGCGTAGAACAAGCCTGGAAGGAGAGGCTGTTTAGCCCTAAAGCACAGACCTCTGTTTCCCTCAAACGGTATCTCTTCTCAGTAGAGAGAGAGAGATGTGTCGGACACCAGAATATATTGTCCTTACTGCATAGAACAAGCCTGGAAGGAGAGGCTGTTTAGCCCTGGAGCACAGACCTCTGTTTCCCTCAAACTACACATTCTACAACACACTCTACTACACACTCTATAACACACTCTACTACACACTCTACAACACACTCTATAACACACTCTATAACACACTCTATAACACACTCTACTACACACTCTATAACACACTCTATAACACACTCTACTACACACTCTACAACACACTCTACAACACACTCTACAACACATTATATAACACACTCTATAACACATTATATAACACACTCTATAACACTCTACAACACTACAACACACTCTACTACACACTCTATAACACACTCTACTACACACTCTATAACACATTCTATAACACACTTTATAACACATTCTACAACACACTCTACAACACTCTACAACACACTCTACAACACACTCTACAACACACTCTACTACGCACACTACTACACACTCTACTACACACTCTATAACACACTCTACTACACACTCTACTGCACTCTACTGCACACTCTACTACACACTCTACTGCACTCTACTGCACACTCTACTACGCACTCTACTACACACTCTACTACACACTCTACAACACACTCTACTACACACTCTACTACACACTCTACTGCACTCTACTGCACACTCTACTACACACTCTACTACACACTCTACTGCACTCTACTGCACACTCTATAACACACTCTACTACACACTCTACTACACAGTCTACTATACAGTCTACTACACAGTCTACTATACAGTCTACTACACAGTCACCTACGCACTCTACAATGCACTCTACTACACACTCTACTACACACTCTATAACACACTCTACTACACACTCTACTGCACAGTCTACTGCACAGTCTACTACACACTCTACTACACTACTACACAGTCTCCTACACACTCTACTACACTACTGCAGTCTCCTACACACTCTACTGCACAGTCTACTACACTACTACACAGTCTCCTACACACTCTACTACACAATCTACTACACACTGTACTACACTACTACACAGTCTATAACACACTCTACTACACAGTCTACTACACACTCTACAACACACTCTATAACACTCTACAACACACTGCTACACACTCTACTACAGACACTACTACACACTACTGCACACACTACTACACACTCTACTGCACACTCTACTACACTACTACAAAGTCTCCTACACACTCTACTGCACAGTCTACTACACACTCTACTACACTACTACATAGTCTACTACACACTCTACTACACTACTACACAGTCTACTACACACTCTGTTGCACATCAACATTACTCATATGAACAGTCACTGAGGGCACCACAGACCACTCTTCACCCTCAGTGCTAGTGAGGAGATTGAAATCATGTTCTATGGATCAAGATTGAATCTATCGATCTGTTATCGATCTGTTATCGATCCGTTATCGATCTGTTATTGATCTGTTATTGATCTGGTATCGATCTGTTATTGATCTGTTATCGATCTGTTATTGATCTGTTGTTGATCTGTTATCGATCTGTTATTGATCTGTTATTGATCTGTTATCGATTGATCTGTTATTGATCTGATAAGAGTGTCTGCTAAATGACTTAAATGTAATGTAAATGTAATGTTATTGATCTGTTATT
>NW_025758828.1:0-4936 GCF_021184085.1 Oncorhynchus gorbuscha | reverse complement strand
CCTACACACACACACACACACACACACACACACACACACACACACACACACACACACACACACACACACACACACACACACTGTCATGTTTGTCATTTATTATCTTGTCTTGTCCCTGTGCTTCCCATGCTATTCGTTTCCCTCTGCTGGTCTTATTTGGTTCTTTCCCTCCTTCTAGCCCCCTCTCTCTCCCTCCCTCTCTCTCACTCTCTCGCTCTCTCTTTCTCTCTGTCGTCCGCTCCTGCTCCCAGTTGTCTATTCCCCTAATCATCATTTAGTCTTCCCACACCTGTTCCCGATCCTTTCCCCTGATTAGAGTCCCTATTTATTCCTTTGTGTTCCGTTCCTGCTCCCAGCTGTTCCTTGTATTGTATTCACCATGCTGTGATTAAGTGCTTCGCCCTGTCCTGTCGTGTTTTTGCTATGATTGTGTATCACCCTGTCCTGTCGTGTTTTTGCCTTCATCAGATGCTGTGAGCAGGTGTCTCAGTCGACTACGGCCTGCGCCTACCCGCGAAGCGACCTGCAGTCTGTGGCCGCTTCTCCAGTTGTTTCCCTCTACAAGTCTAGAGGATTTCTGTTATTCCGTTTGGACTTTAATAAACTCTGTTTCTGTTAAGTCGCTTTGGGTCCTTCACCTGCATGACAGAAACTACTGTCATGTTTGTCATTTATTATCTTGTCTTGTCCCTGTGCTTCCCATATTCGCTTCCTCTGCTGCTGGTCTTATTTGGTTCTTTCCCTCCTCTAGCCCTCTCTCTCCCTCCCTCTCTCACTCTCTCGCTCTTCTTCTCTCTATCGTCTGCCTGCTCCTAGCTGTTCCTATTCCCCTAATCATCATTTAGTCTTCCCACACCTGTTCCGATCCTTTCCCCTCTGATTAGAGTCCCTATTTATTCCTTTGTGTTCCGTCTCTGTCCCGTGGTTCCTTGTATTGTATTCACTCATGCTGTGGATTGCGTCGCCCTGTCCTGTCGTGTTTTTGCCGTGATTGTGTATCACCCTGTCCTGTCGTAGTTTGTGCCTTCATCAGATGCTGTGCGCGGTGAGCAGGTGTCTCAGTCGAGCTTACGGCCTGCTTACCCGGCTGTCGGCAGTCTGTGGCCGCTCCAGTTGTTTCCTCAAGTCTAGAGGATTTCTGTTATTCCGCTGGGACTTTAATAAACTCTGTTTCTGTTAAGTCGCTTTTGGGTCCTCTTTCACCTGCATGACAGAAGGAACCGACCAAGGAATGAACCCACCTTGCTACTCCGGGCAGCCCACTGAGTGTCGCTCCTTTCACGCAGTGTGAGATTGTAGTTCTTCTCCAACCCAACAACACATACTCTAGAGAGAGCTCGGGTTGCTTACGCTATTTCACTTACTGGCCGGGCTCGAGAATGGGGCACAATATCTGGGAGGCAAGGGCTGATTGCTCTAACAAATTCCAGAACTTTAAAGAGGAGATGATTCGGGTTTTTGACCGTTCAGTTTTGGTGGGAGGCTTCTAGGGCCCTGGGCTTTCCTTATGCCAAGGTGAACGGTCCATAACGGATTATTCCATTGAGTTTCGTACTTTGCTGCCTCTAGTGAGTGGAATCAAAGTTTATGCGCTGCTCGCCGTTTTCTGGAGGGACTCCACGAGTGGTTAGATGAGATTCTCTCTGGGAGGTTCCTTCAGATGTGACTTTGATTGCTCGCCATCCGCATAGAACGACGGGTAGATCTTCGTCACCGGGCTCGTGGGAAGAGAGCTCGCATCAACGGTGTTTCCTTGCCCGCATCGCAACCATCTCCTCTCCTCTGGCTTTGAGACTGAGCCCATGCAGCTGGGAGGGATTCGCATCTCGACAAGGAGAGGGAACGGAGGGATCACCAACCGCCTGTGCCTCTATTGCGGAGTTGCTGACATTTTGTTAATTCATGTCCAGTAAGAGGCCAGAGCCCATCAGTAAGCGGAGGGCTACTGTGAGCGCTACTACTCAGTCCTCTTCATCTAGATCTTGTACTATTTGCTGTCGGTCCATCTACGCTGGACCGGTTCGGGTGCTGGCATGCAGTGCCTTGATTGACTCTGGGGCTGAGGGTTGCTTCATGGACGAAGCATGGGTTCGAAACATAACATTCCTTTCAGACCGTTAGACAAGCCTACGCCATGTTTGCCTTAGATGGTAGTCATCTTCCCAGTATCAAATTTGAGACACTACCTTTAACTCTCACAGTATCTGGTAACCACAGTGAGACTCTTCTTTTTTGATTTTCCACACCGCTTACACCTGTTGTTTTGTCATCCCTGGCTATATGTCATAATCCTTCTATTAATTGGTCTAGTAATTCTATCCTATCCTGGAACGCTTCTTGTCATGTGAAGTGTTTAATGTCTGCCATCCTCCTGCTTTCTTCTCTCCCTACTTCTCAGGAGGAACCTGGCGATTTGACAGATGCCGGAGGAATATCATGATCTGCGCACGGTCTTCAGTCGGTCCCAGCCAACTCCCTTCCTCCTCACCGGTCGATGATTGTAGTATTGATCTCCCTTCCAGGGACCACGCCTCCTCGAGGTAGACTATACTCTCTGTCGGCTCCCGAACGTAAGGCTCTCGAGGATTATTTGTCTGTGTTCTGACGCTTCGGTACATAGTGCTCTCTTCTTCTCGCCGGGGCGTGGGTTCTTTGTTAAGAAGAAGGACGGTACTCTGCGCCCCTGCGTGGATTATCGAGGGCTGAATGACATAACGGTTAAGAATCGTTATCCGCTTCCCCTTATGTCATCAGCCTCGAGATTCTGCAGGGAGCCAGGTGCTTTACTAAGTTGACCTTCGTAACGCTTACCATCTCGTGCGCATCAGAGAGGGGGACGAGTGAAAATCGGCGCTTAACACTCCGTTAGGCATTTTGAGTACCGGGGTTCTGCCGCTCGGCCTCGCCAATGCGCCAGCTGTTTTTCAGGCATTAGTTAATGATGTTCTGAGAGACATGCTGAACATTTTTGTTTTTGTCTATCTTGACGATATCCTGATTTTTTCTCCGCTACTCGAGATTCATGTTCAGCACGTTGAATGTTCTACAGCGCTTTTAGAGAATTGTCTCTAATGTAAAGGCTGAGAAGTGTTTTCATGTCTCCTCCTGCTACTTTTCTTCTGTTCCGTTATTTCCGCTGAAGGCATTCAGATGGATTCCGCTTAAGGTCCAAGCTGTCAGTGATTGGCCCGCTCCAAGGTCACGTGTCGAGTTGCAGCGCTTTTTAGGTTTCGCGACTTTCATCGGCGTTCATCTGAATTTCGGCCAAGTTGCTGCCCTCTCACAGCTCTTACTTCTGTCAAGACGTGTTTTTATGGTCCTGTCTACTTCAGGGAGCTTTTGATCTTCTAAAAGAACGCTTTACGTCCGCTCCTATCCTCGCGACTCCTGACGCTACTAGACAATTTATTGTCGAGGTTGACGCCAGAGGTAGGCGTGAGCCATTCTATCCCAGCGCTTCCAGTCTGACGATAAGGTTCATCCTGCGCTTACTTTTCTCATCGCCTGTCGCCATCTGAGCGCAACTATGATGTGGGTAAATCGTGAACTGCTCGCCATCCGCTTAGCCTCAGGCTAATGGCGACAGTGGTTGAGGGGGCGACTGCCTTTGTCGTTTGGACAGACCATAAGAACCTTGAGTACATCCGTTCTGCCAAACGACTTAATGCCCGTCAAGCTCAAGGGCGTTGTTTTTCGCTTCGTTTCGAGTTTGTGATTTCTGCCGTCCGGGTAGCAAGAACACCAAGCCTGATGCCTTATCCCGTCTGTTTAGTTCTTCTGTGGCTTCTACTGATCTCGAGGGATTCTTCCTTATGGGCGTGTTGTCGGGGTTGACAGTCTGGGGAATTGAAAGACAGGTTACAAGCACTCACGCACACTGCGTCGCCGCTTGTCCTAGTAACCTCCTTTTCGTTCCTGTTTCCACTGTCTGGCTGTTCTTCAGTGGGCTCACTCTGCCAAGTTAGCTGGTCATCCCGGTGTTCGAGGCACTCTTGCGTCTATTCGCCAGCGCTTTGGTGGCCGACTCAGGAGCGCGACACGCGCCGTTTCGTGGCTGCGTAGCCCTGACTGCGCAGAAGAAGTCTGGTAATTTTTTTCTGCTTCTGCTCCTGGTCTTGCTGGTCTCAGTCTGTTCCTGCCATCGCATCTCCTGTTCTTGTCCCTGCCCTTGCTGTGTCTCAGTCTGTCCCTAGTTCTCATTTTTTTTTTAGAGTAGTACCCTAGTTTCCCTTTTTATCGTTTTCGTTACGGTCCTGAGGAGAGGAGTTGGGTTCTTTCGGACGTGCTGGACCGTTTGATCTATGATTTCCTCCGTTGCCGCCAGTGTTCTTCCTCGAGAGCGCCAGGAGGCGCCGGTGAGTGGGGGTACTGTCATGTTTGTCATTTATTATCTTGTCTTGTCCCTGTGCTTCCCATGCTATTCGCTTTCCCTCTGCTGGTCTTATTTGGTTCTTTCCCTCCTTCTAGCCCTCTCTCCCCTCCCTCTCTCACTTCCCTCTCGCCTCTTCTTATCGTTCGTTCTGCTCCCAGCTGTTCCTATTCCCCTAATCATCATTTAGTCTTCTCCCACACCTGTTCCCGATCCTTTCTGATTAGAGTCCCTATTTATTCCTTTGTAGATCCGTCCTTCCCTGGCCGGTTCCTTGTATTGTATTCACCATGCTGTGATTGCGTTTCGCCCTGTCCTGTCGTGTTTTTGCCGTGATTGTGTATCACCCTGTCCTGTCGTGTTTTTTGCCTTCATCAGATGCTGGCGGTGAGCAGGTGTCACTGTCGACTACGGCCTGCGCTCTACCCTGGGCTGACCTGCAGTCTGTGGCCGCTCCTCCAGTTATTTCCCTCTACAAGTCTAGAGGATTTCTGTTATTCCGTTTTGGACTTTAATAAACTCTGTTTCTGTTAAGTCGCTTTTGGGTCCTCTTTCACCTGCATGACA
>NW_025758827.1:0-4936 GCF_021184085.1 Oncorhynchus gorbuscha | reverse complement strand
CAAATCAAATCAAATCAAATCAAATTTTATTTGTCACATACACATGGTTAGCAGATGTTAATGCGAGTGTAGCGAAATGCTTGTGCTTCTAGTTCCGACAATGCAGTGATAACCAACAAGTAATCTAACTAACAATTCCAAAAAAAACTACTGTCTTATACACAGTGTAAGGGGATAAGGAACATGTACATAAGGATATATGAATGAGTGATGGTACAGAGCAGCATACAGTAGATGGTATCGAGTACAGTATATATATATATGAGATGAGTGTGTAGACAAAGTAAACAAAGTGGCATAGTTAAAGTGGCTAGTGATACATGTGTTACATAAGGATGCAGTCGATGTTGTAAATTACAGTATATGCACATATGCATATGAGATGAATAATGTAGGGTAAATAACATTATATAAGGTAGCATTGTTTAAAGTGGCTAGTGATATATTTACATCATTTCCATCAATTCCCATTATTAAAATGGCTGGAGTTGGGTCAGTGTCAATGACAGTGTGTTGGCAGCAGCCACTCAATGTTAGTGGTGGCTATTTAACAGTCTGATGGCCTTGAGATAGAAGCTGTTTTTCAGTCTCTCGGTCCCAGCTTTGATGCACCTGTACTGACCTGCTTCTGGATGAGCGGGGTGAACAGGCAGTGGTTCGGGTGGTTGATGTCCTTGATGATCTTTATGGCCTTCCTGTAACAACGGGTGGTGTAGGTGTCTGGAGGGCAGGTAGTTTGCCCCGGTGATGCGTTATGCAGTCCTCACTACCCTCTGGAGAGCCTTACGGTTGAGGCGCGGAGCAGTTGCCGTACCAGGGGCGGTGCAGCCCGCCAGGATGCTCTCGATTGTGCATCTGTAGAAGTTTGTGAGTGCTTTTGGTGACAAGCCAAATTTTTTCCAGCCTCCTGAGGTTGAATGGCGCTGCTGCGCCTTCTTCACGGCGCTGTCAGTGTGAGTGGACCAATTCAGTTTGTCTGTGATGTGTATGCCGAGGAACTTAAAACTAGCTACCTCTCCACTACTGTTCCATCGATGTGGATGGGGGTGTTCCCTCTGCTGTTTCCTGAAGTCCACAATCATCTCCTTAGTTTTGTTGGCGTTGAGTGTGAGGTTATTTTCCTGACACCACACTCCAGGAGCCCTCACCTCCTCCCTGTAGGCCGTCCGTCGTTGTTGGTAATCAAACCTACCACTGTTGTGTCGTCCGCAAACTTGATGATTGAGTTGGAGCGTGCGTGGCCCGCGCAGTCACAGTGGGTGAACAGGGAGTACAGGAGAGGGCTCAGGGCGCCCCTTGTGGGGCCCCGTGTTGAGGATCAGCGGGGAGGGGATGTTGTTGCCTACCCTCACCACCTGGGGGCGGCCCGTCAGGAAGTCAGTACCCAGTTGCACAGGGCGGTCGAGACCCAGGGTCTCGAGCTTGATGGCTTGGCTTGGAGGGTACTATGGTGTTGAATGCCGAGCTGCTGGTCGATGAACAGCATTCTCACATAGGTATTCCTCTTGTCAGGTGGGTTAGGGCAGTGTGCAGTGTGGTTGAGATTGCATCGTCTGTGGACCTATTTGGGCGGTAAGCAATTGGTAGGTGGGTCTGGGTGTCAGGTAGGGTGGAGGTGATATGGTCCTTGACTAGTCTCTCAAAGCACTTCATGATGGCCAGTATTTGAGTGCTACGGGCGGTAGTCGTTTTGCTCAGTTACCTTAGCTTTCTTGGAACAGGAACAATGGTGGCCCTCTTGAAGCATGTGGGAACAGCAGACTGGTATAGGGATTGGATTGAATATGTCCGTAAACACGGCCAGCTGGTCTCAGCATGCTCGGAGGCGCGGCTGGGGATGCCGTCTGGGCCTGCAGCCTTGCCCAGGTTAACACGTTTAAATGTCTTACTCACCTCGGCTGCAGTGAAGGAGAGACTGCATGTTTCCGTTGCAGGCCGTGTCAGTGGCACTGTATTGTCCTCAAAGCGGGCAAAAAAGTTATTTAGTCTGCCTGGGAGCAAGACATCCTGGTCCGTGACTGGGCTGGATTTCATCTTGTAGTCCATGTGATTGACTGTAGACCCTGCCACATGCCTCTTGTGTCTGAGCCATTGAATTGATTCCACTTTGTCTCTGTACTGACGCTTAGCTTGTTTGATAGCCTTACGGAGGAATGGCTGCACTGTTTGTATTCAGTCATGTTGCCAGACACCTTGCCCCTGATTAAAAAGCAGTGGTTCGCGCTTTCGGTTTCGCGAATGCTGCCATCAATCCACGGTTTCTGGTTAGGGAATGTTTTTATCGTTGCTATGGGAGCATTGACCATCTTCGACGCACGTTCTAATGAACTCGCACACCGAATCAGCGTATTCGTCAATATTCCCATCTGACGCAATACGAAACATGTCCCCAGTCACGTGATGGAAGCAGTCTTGGAGTGTAGAGTCAGCTTGTTCTGACCAGCGTTGGACAATGACCTCAGCGTGGGAGCCTCTTGTTTTAATTTCTGGATCAGCAAAATGGAGTCGTGGTCAGCTTTTCCGAAAGGGGGCGGGGCAGGGGCCTTATATGCGTCGCGAAGTTAGGTAACAATGATCCAAGGTTTACCACCTGGTTTTGCAATCGATATGCTGATAAAATTTAGGAGTCTTGTTTTCAGATTGGCTTTGTTGTTAAAATCCCCAGCTACAATGAATGCAGCCTCCGGATAAATGTTTTCAGTTTGCAAAGAGTTAAATAAAGTTCGTTCAGAGCCATCGATGTGTCTGCTTGGGGGGGATATATATACGGCTGTGATTATAATCGAAGAGAATTCTCT
This sequence comes from Oncorhynchus gorbuscha, assembly GCF_021184085.1. Taxonomy (NCBI): domain Eukaryota; kingdom Metazoa; phylum Chordata; class Actinopteri; order Salmoniformes; family Salmonidae; genus Oncorhynchus; species Oncorhynchus gorbuscha. The sequence goes on along the minus strand of NW_025758827.1, from coordinate 2,138 downwards.
TGGAAGATAATGCGGTCTACATTTGATTGTGAGGAATTCTAAATCAGGTGAACAGAAGGATTTGAGTTCCTGTATGTTTTCTTCATCACACCATGTCCCGTTAGTCATGAGGCATACGCCCCCTCCACTCTTCTTACCAGAGAGATGTTTGTTTCTGTCGGCGCGATGCGTGGAGAAACCCGTTAGCTGCACCGCCCTGGATAGCGTTTTCCCAGTAAGCCATGTCTCCGTAAAGCAGAGAACGTTGCAGTCTCTGATGTCCTCTGGAATGCCACCCTTGCTCGGATTTCATCAACCTTGTTGTCGAGAGACTGGACATTGGCAAAAGAAGAATACTGGGAAGTGGTGCGCGATGTGCCCTTTTCGGAGTCTGACCAGAACACCGCCGCGTTTCCCTCTTTTCGGAGTCGTTTCCTTTGGGTCGCTGCATGCGATCCATTCCGTTGTCCTGTTTGTAAGGCAGAACACAGGATCCGCGTCGCGGAAAACATATTCTTGGTCGTACTGATGGTGAGTTGACGCTGATCTTATATTCAGTAGTTCTTCTCGACTGTATGTAATGAAACCTAAGATGACCTGGGGTACTAATGTAAGAAATAACACGTAAAAAAACAAAAAACTGCATAGTTTCCTAGGAACGCGAAGCGAGGCGGCCATCTCAGTCGGCGCCGTGTGTCACGCCTTGGTCATAGTATTTTGTGTTTTCCTTAATTATTTGTTCAGGCCAGGGTGTGACATGGGTTTATTGTGTTGTCTTATTGGGGTTTTTGTAGGCATTGGGTTTGTTGTTGATTAGGGGTGTGTCTAGTTTAGGCTTGGCTGCCTGAGGCGGTTCTCAATCAGAGTCAGGTGATTCTTGTTGTCTCTGATAGGGAACCGTATTTAGGTAGCCTGGGTTTCACTATATTTCGTGGGTGATTGTTCCTGTCTCTGTGTAGTGTTCACCAGATAGGCTGTATTAGGTTTCATGTTCCGTTTGTTGTTTTTGTATTTATTAGTTATTTCATGTATCGTTCCGTTTTGTTCATTAAAGACATGAGTAACCACCACGCTGCATTTCGGTCCGACTCTCTTTCGACAAACGAAGAACGCCGTTACAGAATCACCCACCACACACGGACCGAGCAGCGTGTACACAGGCAGCGACAGCATGAGCAGCGAAGGGGAAGACGTTATGGACAGCAGAGGTATGGAGTATACGACGTGGGATGAAATAGACAGGTGGGCGGTCGACCCAGAGAGAGTGCCAGGCCTGGGATTCGCTGGAGCAGTGCGAGAAGAGGGCTATAGGAGAATGGAGTCGAGAAAGACACGGCGGCGCGAAGAAGGGAGGCAGAGGATCCCCCCAGAGGAGGAAATTTATTGGGGAGGGCTCAGAGGGAGGGAGAGTGGCTGAGTCAGGGGAGTCAGACCTGAGCCAACTCTCCCTGTTAATCGTGAGCAACGATCAAGGACTTCTGCACTTGGGAGGAGATGTTAGACGGAAAAGGACCTGGGCTCAGCCTGGAGAATATCAGCAGATCCCAAGGAAGAACTGGAGGCGGAAAAGCGGAGGCGCTGGTATGAGGGGCAGCATGGTGACGCGGATGGAAGCCTGAAAAGCAGCCACAAAAAAATTATTGGGGGGCTTACAGGTATAGCTATACCAGGTAGAACCTCACGCAAACTCCTATGCTTACCGGTGGAGCTAAGGACCGGGCAGACACAGTGTTATGCTATGGAGCGCACGGTGTTTCCAGTGCGGAGTGCATAGCCGGTGCGGTACATACTAGCCCTTCGTATTGGCCGGGCTAGAGTGGGCATCGAGGCAGGTAAGGTTGGGCAGGCTCAGTGCTCCAAGAGCTCCAGTGCCTGCACGGTCAGTCTATCTAGAGCCACCTCCACACACCAGTCCTCCGGTAGCAGCTCCCCGCACCAGGCTTCCTGTGCGTGTCCTCGGCCCAGTACCACCAGTGCCAGCACCACGCATCAGGCCTACAGTGCGCCTCGCCTCTCCTGCGCTGTCGTAGTCTCCCGCCTTTCCAGCACTGTCGGAGTCTTTCTCCTCTCCTGCGCTACCGGAGTCTCCTGTCTGTTCAGCGCTATCAGAGCCTTCCTCCTCTACAGCGCTGCTGGAGTCTCCCTGTCTGTTCAGCGCT